>NC_134493.1:41701127-41858627 GCF_040206685.1 Ascaphus truei
ACGCACCCCTCTCTCTTTCTCTCTCCCCCGCGCAGTGACACCTGCAGCTCTGTGACTTCATACTAACCACATTGATACACACACATCCCAGTGATCAGTGACACCTGTAGCTCTGCGACTTCATACTAACCACATTGATACACTGGGATGTGTGTATACAGAGTATGAGCTATGAATAGACATGTTCTGGATATAATCCACCTTCTGCTAAACACCATGTTGTAATACAGAGATAACAATGTTAGCCTGTAATATGTACAAACAGTTATCTCTTTATTGGCTGAGAACTTTGTTCTAGTCATTTTAGAAACAAACATCTGCAGTGATTCGAAGCATAAACCCAGCGAGCCCTGGCTGTGCTTATTGCTGCAGATTTAGCCATGGCTCCTATTCGTCCCGGGGACTCGATTGTTCTGGGATTGTCACGTACGAGGGATAGACTGCTCGTCTGTGAGTCTCCCCAGTAAAAGGCCTGTGGGTGCTTGGTGGTAAAGCCATGTACCGGTCCTGCTTCCTCTTTAATGCCTGTGTGTGGGTGAGATGCTTCTATATGCAGACTGTGTGTTGGCTCTGATCTCCGCAGCAGCTCCTTGTGACGGTCAGCGGGTCCCTTTTATCACCTGCACCTCGGTCACTAAAAATAGATTGGAAGCTACTTGGGGACGCGCTGTGCGTGTGCGCAGAATTTTGTGTGTAGCGCTGCATTCTCCGCATTGCTACGTAAGGAAAATATGTTGTTGCACGGTGCAGAAGGGAAACACTCCTGTGTGCTGTGTGTGTTCTGGCTAATTGTGCAAACATAAGCGTGCGTGTGTGTGTGTGTGCGTGTGTGTGTCCTTTTTATTATCTAGTTCTTGCTGCCAGAACACTTTGTGCCATGCAGTGAGTGCACCTTGTTGGGAAGTGACATTGTGCTTAAGGCGCTCTGGCCAACTGAAGTGGGAGACTGGGTACCATCTCTGTGTGAGCGTTTGTTCAGGTGTCTGGGTTTTTTTCCCCCTCTGATTGCAAGCTCTGTGGGGGAGGAAGATGCCGTTAAGGTGATAGTCGTCTCTCTGTGGCTTCACTTTCCATGCTGAATAACAGCTGTGACCTTCATCTGACACAAGACTTAGTGTGTCCTGTGGGTTATTATTATGCCTGTGGAGGAGCTGTGTGCAAATACAGCAAAAGAATTCCAGAAATGTATGGGATAGGCACAGGTTAAGAGTAGGGGTTACAAGGCAGAACCCAGTGCAGTGATGGGGTTTAGATATGGAGTTCATGATGAAATGAAGTCCAAATACACTGAAGGATTTGTATATGATTAAAGAACAAAGATAGGTGACTTCACTCTTAGCGTGGCTTTGACAGGGGAAGCATCAGAGAGGATGTAGTGTGTTGAGATTTCCCCCCCCCCCCCCCCCCCTAGGTTCTGCTTCCTTGGGATCCACTCCGTGTTCCTTAAACTACGGCCCTAAAGCCTGCCTGGTCCTCAAGCCTGCCTATCAGGTCAGGTTTTAAGGATATCCCTGCTTCAGCACAGGTGGCTCAGTCCTTTGACTGAGCCTCTGAGCCACCTGAGCTGAAGCTGGGATATCCTGAAAACCTGACCTTTTGGGTGGGAGGGGAGCTTGAGGACTGGATTGAGTACCCCTGCTTTAAACCACTGGGTGAAAAATGAGGGGGCAGGTTTGTTCCAGAAACAGCAGGACCCTGAGAGATTAGGAAGGAATCTCCATGTTCTGCCTCCTCGAATTGCTTGAATATATTGGATTTGGTTGAGTGCCGCTCCTGAGGTTAAATCAGACTGTACATTCTACCCTTGTTCTTTGCTGCGAGTTTCCTGGTAAACTACATAGTTGCTCATTTCTGTGGATTCTGTCTATTGTTGCCCCTGTGTCTGCAGGCTTCCTACCATTGACAGGGCCAGGAATAGTTCTGCATTGTTTACAGTGAGCGAGCTTTGTGATCCCCTGTAGGATAAACAGCTGGAGAGTGACATCAACCACAGCGCAGGGCTTCCCACTGCAGGATACAGCTCAGAAGCTGATTAGCTACCTGGTTTAATCGCTTCAGCGTCATGGCTGTGCCCATATAGGGGAGGAGGAAGAGCAGGAGCCCAGCTTTAAGATGTTACCAGCTTCTACAGCTCAAGCTTGCAAGGAAGAAAAGGCTTTCATGTTTTTGTGTGTACATCGCTGTGTATATTAGCAACATATTCTTGTACGAGAATGAATCCCTTTTTATTTCCCCCCCTTTTTAATATGTGCATCAATACAATCCACACAATAAGTAATTAGCTGAGTTATTGATCGATCGGCGAAGATTCGGTTTAGGGGTTCACTAAATGACTGCAGAAGAGTATTGACTGAGTATCTGTGACTTCGTAAATGGTTGCTAAAGAAACAAAAAAGGCTGGTTATATTCGAATACATTAAAAATGTCATGCAGAGTTGTTTAAAAAAATTGCTACAAGTATTTTCTCATAGTACAGAACTGATCTTTATTTTTTTTTAAAACACGTAGGATATTGCTTGCGCTGCAGCTTTAATATCAGTGATACACACTCGGTGATAAACATCACTGAATACACAATGATGCATCATTGTTCCATGTGACACCCACAGGCAGACAGGCCATTGTTTCCCAGGAACCCTTGCAAAAAGAATTGGATGACGGACGGTTGACCCCTTCACTGCCAGAGAGGCCTCGAACCCGACAGTGCCTCTTGTTCTGGCAATGATGGGGTGCATCTTGCCAGTGTGCTGGCAATGAAAGGGTTAGCAGTGTTTTTGTGGTTTTTATATCACAAAAACAGCAAGTTTAGTCTGGCCCTTGGTTAGGTCGGCACTGCACAGAGAAAAGCATGGGCCATATCTCCTAAGAAGTCTTCTGCAATAAGACACCACCTCGAGCTGAAGGCCATCATTCAAGTTAACGTAGCCTCCAGAAGGCAGAAGACCGCTTAGTAGCTATGGGCCAGTGTGTAAGTACGTAAGAAGGTGGGGGTAATGCAAATCAAGGAAACCAGGAACCGCCATGCACACAAGAACCATAATCGTCTTTAATTTAAAATAAAAAGTAGCCATGGAGTGCCAGGTGTGAGGACGCCATGTTTTATGGAACAAGGCGTGGATGACACACGGTTACCTAGGGCCCCCAAACCTCTGGATGCAGTTTCTCGGGGTTTAGTGTGCCGTCGCACGTCGTGACCTCGTCTCGTTTCTCTAGGTTGCCACGACAAAGCCGTCCTGTTGTACGAGTACGTCGGGAAGAAGATTGTGGATCTGCAGCACACGGAGGTGCCCGACGCCTTCCGAGGGAGAGGAATCGCCAAACACCTGGCCAAGGTATGTATTCCATGCCGGAGCACCTCCCGCCAGCGCCGGCTGGGGCAGGGATACCGGATCCACCTGTTCGTAGAGATCCCAACCATGTGCGCTGGTCACATTATTACTTCCGTGCCTGGAAACTACCCAGCATGCATTTCAAGTGGCTTTTGAAGGCAGGCTTTTCAGTATCATCATTACAATGTCCCCTCAATGTGCCGAAAGATTCTATGTAAGTAAGTTTTAAAGCAGCATTATATCTGAATTGAAGTAGCAGTCCGTTCCTAGAAGCTGAGGAATGGACTAAGATCGTTACAGCGGCAGCCAAAAGCTCGATGTACACAGCATTAAAGGAGACGCATATAAGGTACTAATGAGATGGAATCTCACCTCACTCAAATTATTGCATTTTCTGACCGGTTACTCCCCATTATGCCCTAGACAATGCAGAGAAATCGCGGACCCGTTGCACATGCTGTGGTGTTGTCCTCAGATCACCCCTATATGGGGGAAAAAAAGTAGAGATTTGGCTACAGAGGATTTTTGACTTCACTATCCCACTAGGCCCCTGGCTTTTTCTTCTAAATAGACCATTGCCGGGTCTAGCCAGAGCAGAACATAAACTGGTGGCTCGTTTGGCAACAGCGACGAGGTGCGAGATCGCAGCATTGGGGAAACAGAATGACATTCCATCAATTTCCAAAATTCGGACCAGAATTTGGTTTGTGCGCCTGATGGAAAAGCTGACCAGTTTAGTCGCTGACACTAGCGAAAATGTTCTAAAAGTCTGGACGTCTTGGTTGGCTCAGACGGACATCCCCGGGGTAGAGAACCTCAATCTGGCTTTAGTAGATTTAGATGCGTTATCGTTTGACAGTAGTGCCTGAGTTAAGGCTACAAAGTATGTAGAGACAGTCATGGGTGCGAGAGGGAGGAGCTTAGGCAGGGATTCGTGGCAAACAGGAGATCCATTCGGGTGAGACCGGTGACAACACAAAAGTGGCCTTGGATGGAGGAGAGAACCCCCCCCCCCCCCCAATTATTTAATAAAAAATAAAGGGGTGTGCCAGAGCCTGTTTCAGAAGAGGAAGTGGGTGTGACTGTGTAAATGGTTGCTATAGAAGCAAAGGCGGCTTGTTGCATTCTAATACATAAAAAATGTCATTGAGTTGCTTAAAAAAATGCTGCAATTATTTTCTCCATAGTAGAGCACTGATTTTTAAAAACTAAAAAAAACACACGTAAGATATTGCTTGGTCTGCAGCTTTGAAAGGGCCGGATTCTTGCACTCACAAGGGTGTCCTTGTAGGTATGTGCTGCAATTTGTGACTGGAATGGGAACTGGGGAGACATGGGATGGGGTGTTAGAGGAATGTCGGAGCAGTTTGCTGCAGTCTCTCATGACGTCCCAGATTTAAAATGACTGAGTCCACAAAGGATATCTCCCTTTCATAAATATTCCTCACTGTTTTACATGGGCTTGAATAATATTTTGAGACTGCATTATAAAGAAGGTGCTGTTTTCCTGGCTGAGATTCCAAAATAATATTTTCTTGTATAGCTCTTGAAATACACACAGTGCTGGACCTGGAATTCTGCAGGGACAACACGTTTCTGCCCCAAGGAGCTTGCAATCTACTTTTGCTTGATGCACAGGGAGATTAAGTGACTGGCCCAAGAAGTTAACACTTTGGAGCCTGGTTCAGAGGCAGTGACTTTGATTGCTGGAGAGCAGGGATGCGCAAACTTCTGACGCTGCGCCCCCCCTGCATCCACTCCCCCAGTGCTTACGCCCCCCCCCCCCTTACCGGTCTGTCCGCGTCAGCGGGGTCATGGCAACGGGCATCAACGCGGGGTCAAGTGACGTCACATGACCCCACAGCTTAACTTGACACCATGTCAACGTGTCATCTGAAGCCGACTGAACCTCGGTAAGTTCAGTTCAGAGGTCTGACGCAATATCCCGGCATTTAATTTAAATGCCTTGAGGAAGAGTGTGGGGCCTCTGCAACCACCCACGCCTCCCCCCAAGAAAATCCTGTCCCCAGTTTGCGCACGCCTGCTGTAGGGGGTTGTGTGTGTACCCAGGTGCTATCATTTCATGACTATGTTGGGTAATGCTACAATGTTGTTGATTTGTAACTCTTGGTCCCTCCAGGCTGCCATGGATTTTGTGGTTGAAGAGGATCTGCGGGCTCACCTGACCTGCTGGTACATTCAGAAGTACGTGAAGGAAAACCCACTCCCGCAGTACCTGGAACGTTTGCAGCCTTAACCCAGGCTCACCTGGGACCATCCTTCTGACACCAGCATGCCGAGCCCACTCTCCCCGGCCCGGGAGGGTGGGAGGGGAGGGAAGGGAGGAGGGAAGGCAAAAGTGTGATTTTCAGATGGGGAGAAAATGAAGGAAATAATTTAACACACTATGGCAGCAAAAGAGTTTAAGAAGAAAAGAAAAAAACTCAAACTTCCCCTCTAGTGAGTCGTCTGTTCACTACTGCCGCCTGGAGGTCAGCAGGGGCATTGCATGATATTAACAATGCAGACCTGGCAAAGGATCGCCACCAGCAGTAGCTTGAAGTTGAAGAGCTGGAAGTGCATAGTTACTGTGTCGTCATACACTGATCTGCAGTGAGGTGAAAGCGCTCACACACGTAGCACAGTATGTACCACGGCTGTTACTGGTTCCACTATCTCAGACCTTTACCAGATACACTGATCAAAGGAAATTTAGGAGAGCTGCTTCGAAGTGTTGCAGACATGTCGTCGCCCCCCAGGGCGTTGTGTGACAGAGAATTGCACCTGTCTGCATTTCTCCTCCAGCTGAGTCCTGTCCCCTTCCTGTTACTGATGTTTTGCCAGGACCCTGTCACTATAGCTCAACCCACCCCAACAGGCCAGGTTTTTAGGATATCCCAGCTCCAGCACAGGTGGCTGAATCAGAGGCTCAGTCTTAGACTGAGCCTCTGATTCAGCCACCTGTGCTGGAGCTGGGATATTCTAAAAACCTGGCCTGTTGGGAGTGTTGTCTTGAGGACTGGAGTTGCCCCCCCCCCCCCCCCCCCGCTTTATCTCCACCTGTTGCTTTTAAACGTTAACACCCAGGATTTTAAGCCATTTCTTCAACCGTGATGCAGACACGCCCAAGAGTGTCGTGGAACGTGGAAATATTATTCACCTGCCCTGCACTTTTTTTTTTGTTCCTTAATATAAATATCTATAAAGTGCCGTTTGTATGAAACGTTTTTAGGTTAGTGGTCCTGTTGTTTGTGAAATAAAAATCTAGGGACAGCAATGTATTTCTCACTAACCTGCATTGCACCGTTTCCCCGAAAATGATAATAAATTGGGAACATATTGTTTTAAAACATTCTATTTTTAAAATTTAAATATATGCTGGCGCGATTTCAGCCTTTTAAAGGCCTCGCCACAATACTGGTACGCCTGTTGCTTTTTAAAAAATTTTTGCAGGCCATCTTTTTAGTAGGGAAAACAAATTCCCCTGTTGCTCCCCTTGTTTTCCGTTTTGGGGGCTGTTACAGTTACAAATGGGACCATGAAGATTCTGCGGACATGTTTTAACAACTATATAGAAAACCTGTTTGCAATCCTGCACCCGGGATACACAGCTGAGCGTTTACAGTATTGGAGGGGGGGGGGGGGGGAACCTTAGGACTTCCGTCACAATAACCTCCTGATTCTTGGATACGTAACTTTTGCTGCAAAGGACGAGTTTATATGGTCTTGTTATAAGGTGCTATTCTTCCGATCCCGTTTACGATATACGATATACATTGTATCCGTGTTTTATGTCTTGTTTTATTGCTGGGCACTTCCTATCTGCACTGGAAAACTTCAACTTGGGGAGAAGCTGTTACAGTGAACTGGTGTTACACCCTTAGAACAGGGGTGGTCAACGCCAGTGCTCAAGGGCCACCAACAGGTCAGGTTTTCAGGATATCCTTGTTTCAGGAGAGGTGGCTCAATCAGTCCCTGCTTCAGCACATGAGGCTGTCTTTGACTGAGCCACTGATTAGCCACCTGTGCCGAAGCAGGGATATCCTGAAAACCTGACCTGTTGATGGCCCGTGAGGACTGGAGTTGGCCACCCGTGCCTTAGAAAATCCCATTCCTGCATTTGTCGCCCCAAACACTGATCTGTCTCCCAGGAAGAACAGAAGGTCTTTATCACCTTCCCGTTTCTGGTCTTTCATTTTTCACCCACAATCGCGTATGTATGTATGTATGTATGTATGTATGTATGTATGTATGTATGTATGTATGTATGTATGTATGTATGTATGTATGTATGTATGTATGTATGTATGTATGTATGTATGTATGTATGTAGAGTTTCAGGTCTGCTGTTCAATTTCAATAAATCAGAAGTCATTCACCATTGCATAAAATTATAGAAAATACACCCTTCTGAGGTTTTAAACCTATGTTAAATTTGAGTTGGATATGCAAGGTTCCTTTTAATGTGTGTTATACTCTTGCTCCTCCCCCCCTCTTGCTCCCTCCCCACCTCTTGCGCTGCTCCCCCCCCTCTCGCTCCCCCCCCCTCACCTCTTCTCTCGCTAGCCCCCCCTCTCTCTCGCCCGCACCCTCTCTCTCTCTCTCATACAGCGGATACGGATTGCTGGACCATTTTCCTACACACTATAAAACTCTTGGATCCCTGACTTTCTAGGACTCCCCTAATCTCGGAGACTTCCTTGTTCCAGTTGTACTTGTATGTAATTTTTCCTGTGCCTGCCCGCACACCCGCTACTGGGACGCTCTTCCAATGCTGGTTTATTTCAGATGAAGAAAGGTAATGGCACCATGCATCCTTCCAGCTCCCATGACTTGGGGTTTCTGTAGCTGATTCCCGTGCTGTTCTTCTCTGAGAGATCTCATGGTAAACATGTGCCTTTCCTACTCAGGACCTGTTACAGAAAACCTTCCCGCTTGCCCTCACTTTATTCCGTTGGACGTATGGATCTGTTGCATGAGTGCAATAAATGTGTGTGGTTTACCAACATGCCTCTGGTGACTGCTTATGTAGTTGATTGAGACAGGATGCCTCTGTGAACTTGTTTTTTTTCGGGATGCTGATATAACCGAGTCGCTGTAATCCAAGACCAGATGGTGTAATTCAGGGATAGCCAACTCCAGTCCTCAAGACTCTCCACCGGCCCCCAACAGATCAGGATATTCCTGCGTCAGCACAGGAGGCTCAATCAGTGGCTCAGTCTCTGGCTGGAAAATTCCAGTACTCAAGGCCAACCAACAAAGTCTGGTATTAGGTATATGCCTGCTTCAGCACAGGAGGCTAAATCAGTGGCTCAGTTGTTGACCGAGCCACCTGTGCTGAAGCAGGCATATCCTGAAATTGTGACCTGGGGGGGGGGGGTGAGTAGTTGGCCAGCCCTGGTCTAATCCTCCTGCCATCACTTAACCAAAAAAAGGATTCAAAAACACTGGTTTACGCAGACACTGTAGGAGTAGAATAAACTATTGCAATTAATTTCCAAACATTGCCTCTTTTGTTACCACTCCCTGTGAAATGCTCTGTGGACTGAAGTCACAGCCATTATACAGAGTGAAGACAACCGGTTATTGTGCTGAGCTGTGCCCTGGTCGGCCCTGTGTCACAGATCCCCCGGTCGGCCCTGTGTCACAGATCCCCCGGTCGGCCCTGTGTCACAGATCTCCCGGTCGGCCCTGTGTCACAGATCTCCCGGTCGGCCCTGTGTCACAGATCCCCCGGTCGACCCTGTGTCACAGATCTCCCGGTCGGCCCTGTGTCACAGATCTCCCGGTCGGCCCTGTGTCACAGATCTCCCGGTCGGCCCTGTGTCACAGATCCCCCGGTCGGCCCTGTGTCACAGATCCCCCGGTCGGCCCTGTGTCACAGATCTCCCGGTCGGCCCTGTGTCACAGATCTCCCGGTCGGCCCTGTGTCACAGATCCCCCGGTCGGCCCTGTGTCACAGATCCCCCGGTCGGCCCTGTGTCACAGATCTCCCGGTCGGCCCTGTGTCACAGATCTCCCGGTCGGCCCTGTGTCACAGATCTCCCGGTCGGCCCTGTGTCACAGATCTCCCGGTCGGCCCTGTGTCACAGATCTCCCGGTCGGCCCTGTGTCACAGATCTCCCGGTCGGCCCTGTGTCACAGATCTCCCGGTCGGCCCTGTGTCACAGATCTCCCGGTCGGCCCTGTGTCACAGATCTCCCGGTCGGCCCTGTGTCACAGATCTCCCGGTCGGCCCTGTGTCACAGATCCCCCGGTCGGCCCTGTGTCACAGATCTCCCGGTCGGCCCTGTGTCACAGATCTCCCGGTCGGCCCTGTGTCACAGATCTCCCGGTCGGCCCTGTGTCACAGATCTCCCGGTCGGCCCTGTGTCACAGATCTCCCGGTCGGCCCTGTGTCACAGATCCCCCGGTCGGCCCTGTGTCACAGATCTCCCGGTCGGCCCTGTGTCACAGATCTCCCGGTCGGCCCTGTGTCACAGATCTCCCGGTCGGCCCTGTGTCACAGATCTCCCGGTCGGCCCTGTGTCACAGATCTCCCGGTCGGCCGTGTCACAGATCCCCCGGTCGGCCCTGTGTCACAGATCTCCCGGTCGGCCCTGTGTCACAGATCTCCCGGTCGGCCCTGTGTCACAGATCCCCCGGTCGGCCCTGTGTCACAGATCTCCCGGTCGGCCCTCTGTCACAGATCCCCCGGTCGGCCCTGTGTCACAGATCCCCCGGTCGGCCCTGTGTCACAGATCTCCCGGTCGGCCCTGTGTCACAGATCTCCCGGTCGGCCCTGTGTCACAGATCTCCCGGTCGGCCGTGTCACAGATCCCCCGGTCGGCCCTGTGTCACAGATCTCCCGGTCGGCCCTGTGTCACAGATCTCCCGGTCGGCCCTGTGTCACAGATCTCCCGGTCGGCCCTGTGTCACAGATCTCCCGGTCGGCCCTGTGTCACAGATCCCCCGGTCGGCCCTGTGTCACAGATCTCCCGGTCGGCCCTGTGTCACAGATCTCCCGGTCGGCCCTGTGTCACAGATCTCCCGGTCGGCCCTGTGTCACAGATCTCCCGGTCGGCCCTGTGTCACAGATCTCCCGGTCGGCCCTGTGTCACAGATCCCCCGGTCGGCCCTGTGTCACAGATCTCCCGGTCGGCCCTGTGTCACAGATCTCCCGGTCGGCCCTGTGTCACAGATCCCCCGGTCGGCCCTGTGTCACAGATCTCCCGGTCGGCCCTGTGTCACAGATCTCCCGGTCGGCCCTGTGTCACAGATCTCCCGGTCGGCCGTGTCACAGATCCCCCGGTCGGCCCTGTGTCACAGATCTCCCGGTCGGCCCTGTGTCACAGATCTCCCGGTCGGCCCTGTGTCACAGATCCCCCGGTCGGCCCTGTGTCACAGATCTCCCGGTCGGCCCTCTGTCACAGATCCCCCGGTCGGCCCTGTGTCACAGATCCCCCGGTCGGCCCTGTGTCACAGATCTCCCGGTCGGCCCTGTGTCACAGATCTCCCGGTCGGCCCTGTGTCACAGATCTCCCGGTCGGCCGTGTCACAGATCCCCCGGTCGGCCCTGTGTCACAGATCTCCCGGTCGGCCCTGTGTCACAGATCCCCCGGTCGGCCCTGTGTCACAGATCCCCCGGTCGGCCCTGTGTCACAGATCTCCCGGTCGGCCCTGTGTCACAGATCTCCCGGTCGGCCGTGTCACAGATCCCCCGGTCGGCCCTGTGTCACAGATCCCCCGGTCGGCCCTGTGTCACAGATCTCCCGGTCGGCTCTGTGTGCGGAGTGCTCCGTTTTACATCAGTCAGTGCTGGGCTGTTAGATCCCAGTCTGTAAAGAGTCTTATTATGAATGTGAGAGGTCCACTGTGTATAGGGGGCGTCTTACCCCTCAGAGGGGCTGAGAACATAGAAATAATAATATTTCTTATACAGCGTGGGCAGTATTCGCGGTGCTGTTCATAGGATTTGGTAGGCACAGTGAGTCCCTGCCCCGTGGAACTTACAATCTGATTTTGGTGCCTGAGGCACAGGGAGATAATGTGACTTGCTCAAGGTCACAAAGAGATTACACTGCTCAAGGTCACAGAGATGACACAGAGTTTCAAACAACGTCAAAGCCAGTAACATTACCACTGAAGTGCTTATTTACAAGGACTGTGGCCCAGGCTGCTCGAGGACCAAAACAGGGTTTACTTTTGAGCAGGACCCTGACTATCTTGCCTTTATGTTGTAGGATTTTAGCAGCGCTGCAGGTCGGTGATGCTGTAACTGAAGCACTCGGAGATCTAACAGCTTTAGTCAGCGCTTCCAGCATTTCTTTCGCAGCTTCAAATACAGTTGGGAGACTTTCCGCATCACGTTTGAAAGAGAAACTACGGATGTCACTGGACGTACAACACATGCATGGGGTCCTTTGGTGTCTCTGAGGAGCTCAAACATTACAGAAGATAAAACGCTGCGCCCATGCCAAAGATGCGGGGATCAAGGCTGAGCTATGAAGCCTCTCCCTGGTGGAGGAGGTTTTTTTTTTTGGTTTTTTTAAAGGCCGGGTAAAACAGCCTTAGGCCAGTATAGTCCGATAGTGGAAAAGTGCTGCAGGATTTCGTTAGGAAAATGGGGGCAGTGATTCCAAAAGAGTTTGCAGCTCTCAAAAATGAGAGGCGTGGGCACACCGGATTTCATTTCATGGAAATGTATTTAGCCATCTGAAAAAATCGATGTTTCGTCTGCGACATTTCTCAATGATATGGCGGTGGAAGCCGGCATGTTGCAGCCGCAACGTCGGTTCTTCTGATGTATTGCGGGGGCTATCAGCTGGTATTCCCAGGAGCTTGGAGCACCGTGATCGGACACATGTTACTATACATTTAATGGGAGTGTTTCATCACATCTTTCTAGCATTTATATGTCACTGTGTCATAGGGTTGCAAGGTGTCCAGTATTGAACTGGACTGTCCGATAAAAAATGAAGAGGTAATACTGGACATGCATGTGTATACCGGTATTACCTCTCTGGGCGTGTATGTGTATACCGGTATTACCTCTCTGGGTGTGTATGTGTATACCGGTATTACCTCTCTGGGCGTGTATGTGTATATCGGTATTACCTCTCTGGACGTGTATGTGTATACCGGTATTACCTCTCTGGGCGTGTATGTGTATATCGGTATTACCTCTCTGGGCGTGTATGTGTATATCGGTATTACCTCTCTGGACGTGTATGTGAATACGGTATTATCTCTCTGGGTGTGTATGTGTTACCCAGCAGCCAATCAGGAGAGGGTGTCAGGAGCCTGAGGGTGGTGCCAAAGAGAGAAGGAAACGGCATGGAGCGGAGAGCAGTGAGAGGTGTGTGTCTCACACCTTTTACCATTGTGTCCAGTATTTTTGGAGAAGCCACCTGGCCACCCTACTGCGTCACCATGTGAAGGGACCTTCTACAATCACCAGGCTTTTGTATGCTGTCTGCAGTGATTCTCACCTTTACATGTATGCCACAGCTCGCCATGTACTAATTCTTAGCTGTACAGGCAGTGTATGAAATGGCTGCTGTTTCTTCTCCTTGCAGTTAATATGTGTGTGGTATAGTGGCTACAACACGATATTTAAATGTGCTGACATTTTCTGCTGGTAGTGACATTCACTGGCCCCCAACACAGAACTACAACTCCCATGAGGCAGCGCGCGGCACGCACTGACGGAGCCGCGGAGGACTCTGGGACTTGTTGTCTCTCCTGCCCTCCGCCCTACCTATCTCCGATGCCCCGCGTGCCCAGGACGGACTACATTTCCCAGGATTCCCTGCAAGGCGTAACTACACCGGGGGAGACATTTGCCAGCCTAGTCTCCAAGATGGCCACTTGGGGAAGGAGGCGCGCTGGGCCGGGCGGCAGAGAGAGGTGAGCCGGGAGATAGCTGGGTGCCCGGGGACCCGTGAGGGGACAGGATGGAAGCCGGGCTGACGCCGCGCCAGGGGTTGGTGTGTGTCGGGGTGGGTGGAGAGGCTGACTCGCGGTGCGACCTGAGGCCCAGGGAGGAGGCCGCGGCCCGGGCTACTCTGACAGGAGAGGCCCCGGCTTTCTGCCGCGGGGTCAGCAGCGACAGGAGGGGGGACCTGAGCCCGCGGACAGAGGCCTGTCTCCTCCTGGAGGAGAGAGGGTTGGCCATTCACTATAATATATTAGTAGGCTTTGGATCTGCCTCCCAGAGGAGGTGGTTGGGATAAATGAAGGGGGGAGAGCAAGTCTCTTTTAGCTCACTGTGAGGGAGGGACACTGCCAGCAAAATACCTCCCAGCGCTGTGTACACTGTCGGAGATATAGAATACAAATATTATTTGTATTATAGATCAGATGGGGGGGGGGGTGAGAAAGTATGAAGAATAGATGGGGGGGTTGGGGGGCAGTGCCTCACTGTAATGGGGAGAGGTAGTCACTGTGGGTGTAGGGGGCAGTTCCCATTTTTTAGTGTCAATGTGGGTGTAGGGGGCTGTTCTGGGGTTTTCCCCCACCAGGGCATATGGGTGTTACATCAGGGACATGTTTGCTGTCATAATTATGCTAGTACAGCCCTGACCAATTTAAAACCGGCACAGGTTATCCCTGCGTCAGACAGCTTACAATCTAATTTTTGTGTCCGAGTAAAGTGACTTGCCAAGGTCTCAGAGAGCTAACAATGAGATTTAAACTGAGTTCGCCCACTTCAAAGGCTGTGTCTTTAACACTATGTTCCTTCAGCCCAGCCGCTGAAGCAGCTGGAAGCAAGTCACGGTGAGATGTACAGAGGAGGAGTTGTCTGTTTTTGTGCCTGGTGCACTGAGTATTCCGTGCTCGCCGTGATTCGAACCAGGATCCCACAACCTAAACCAATGGCGTTGGCTCGGGGTCACTCCTCTTACGGTCACCTGGTGACCTTACGCCAGAGTTACAAGGCAAAGTCCATACAGGATAGTGTGACATCAGCGTGTCTATCCGTGGGGTGCTCATACAGCGTAGTTCAAAGGAAGTATTAAATATGGATATCGTATAACCTCAATCATCAGACAGGCTCACACTGGCCATGGTATCAGTCTTCTGTCTTGTTGTAGTCAGTGTCATTTTCTTATCTTTGGTACATGTTAGAGATTACTTTTTGCTTGATCGCCTCTGACTAATACTCCTACGTGAATAAGCGGTGCAGTAATCTTATGTTAAAGGCACGCGCCTCTGAAGTGGGAGATCTGAGGTGGAGACTTTCTCAACTGCATTTGGCATTGGAATACTTGCTTTCACTGCCTCGCATATAAACCGGTTTATAGTGTAATTTTTGCAGGGCAGGCATCATCATTGTCGCTTGCCTTGATATTTTGCTGAACATGCATTCGTGCCGGAGATTAGCATCTGCTTTCCATGCAGATAATTGGAACCGAAGTCTCGATTGCTCAGGAAATCTTTGCTCTGATTTTGGAGCTAGTGTTTATTTGCAAATTTATAGGCCAGTTATTTTGCAACATGACTCTGTGGAGCCTTAATGTGCTATTGGCATCGCTTTAACCTTTATGGGTACAAGTACGTTACCAGACAATGTGACCTTGAGATGATATGTACTTTACAGCAATGGCAGGTTAATATTTCAGCAGGAGATTTGAAGGCAAAAAAAAAAATCCTTTTTAAATGTGTATTTTAAAAATGACCAGTTCCTTATGAAATAAAGTTTATTTATAGAATCCCAAAGAGTTTCACATTTGACTTAGGAGTCTTTAAAAATACCCGCCATTTCTTCAAAATCATCATTGAGTTTGCTTTAGATTTTCACTGTCCTTGAATTTGGTGTGATCACAATTCTTATAGTTAGAATATTTTAACTCCATGCACAAACTCCGGGTTGTGTTTAAATAGAATTTTTTTTACATTTCAATGAATTATTTTAAGGACTTATAGGTAACAATATAATGTTTAAGGAATTCAACTAAAAATCAAGTGACTAACAAGGGTCAAACATTTTTGTAGTAAACCGTAAATATATTGCCATTCAGTATAAAGTATTATTTTAACTGGCCTTAAGAAGCCCTTTTTCTGTATTTACTGCTCGTGTAAGTAAGATGAAGTATTTGACACCTGGCACACACATTATACAATGTATACTTGCCAAGTACTTTTATTCTAAACTTTTTAGGAGAGCTTTTCCAGGTGTTGGAAGACATACTGTTTTCGGCACGGGTGCAAGCCGCAAATCTACACCCAAGTGCAGGAGGATTATCGCTGCAGGGGTTCCAATCTGGAAACATGGCTCACATGCAGCACCATCTCCGCAGCCGCGGCTTTAAGTGTTTTCAGCCGCTGCTTGGGGGACAGTAAGGGCTGTTATATACAGCATGCGGCCGTGCGTGCCTATGCGAACGCGCGTGCACGTGCCGCATGTTTTTCATGTTTATAGAGCAGGGAGGTGTGTGTGTGTCCGTCCTAGTGTCCTAGTGTCCTACTGTCCTAAGCAAGATTTTTAAAGAAAATAAAAGTTTAATAAATATTTTTTTTTATTTTGTTCCGCAATCATTGACATACGCATACATACATACATACATACATACATACACATATACACACATATACATACATTTCAGAGCCGGTAGCGGCGCAAATAGATGAATTGCTTCATCTTCGCCGCCGTCTGTCGGCTCCCCGCTCCCTGCCGTGCGCGGCCCTTCTATAGAAAGGCTGACTGACGTCGGCCAACTAAAATTCCGCGCGCGGCACTATAGAACGTGCCTAAGTCTTGCTACATCGTAAGTGGTTGAGCGGTTTATTTTCTACAACATCTACATCGGAAGTGGACAAAATGTTTGTTTTTACTCTTGCGTAAAAATGACACAACGCCACCAGCGTTTTCTTTCATAACCCGCAAACCCTTACTTTCTGTGAGCAGAAACGCCAGCCATCCCAGGTATGCAGGGGAACAGCATGGAAAGCATGCTGCAGCAAGTTCAGTGATGCAGTGATCAGCGCCAGGCCAGAGAATACAGAATGGTGCAAATATTTAATTTACAGATATTTTGCTCCAATATAAAACTACCTGTGTTGTTTTTTTTTTTTTTAATTATTATTATTTTTTATTAACACATGAAAATGTGACTAGGAAAAAAAAGAAACCGTTAAGGCAGTTTGTAAATGTGGGAGGAGGCAGTTGGGCATCAATTTGTACGTTAAATGAGATTTTGGAGGAATTAAGAATAACATGTCTCTGTTTGTCAGGGTGGCCCTTTCATCGGGCGAGTGCTACATCGTGCAAGAGATTTACACCGGGGAGAACACACAGGACCAGTTTGAGTACGAGCTGGAGCAGGCTCTGGAAGCACAGTACAAATACATAATCATCGAGCCCACACGCATCGGAGACGAGACTGCTCGCTGGATCACCGTGGGCAACTGCCTGCACAAGACAGCGGTCCTATCCGGCACGGCCTGCCTCTTCACCCCCCTGGCCCTGCCACCCGAGTATTTCCACTACGTGTGCCTGCCAGCCGGCATGCTCAGCCTGGCCTGCTCCGCCCTGTACGGAATATCCTGGCAGTTCGACCCCTGCTGCAAGTACCAGGTGGAGTACGACGCCTACAAACTGTCGCGGCTGCCGCTGCACACCCTCACGTCGTCCTCCCCCGTGGTGCTGGTAAGGAAGGACGACGTGCACAGAAAGAGACTGCACAACACGATAGCCCTCGCCGCGCTGGCGTACTGCGCCAAGAAGATCTACGAACTGTACGCCGTATGATTGGCCTAGAGAGACACCGACAAAAAGACGCGTGTTACGATCGCAACAGTAACACACTTGTTTCCCCTTTTTGAAAGAAAAGAAAGAAAAACAAATCCCCGGTGGAGACTTGAGGAGGAGTTTGGTTAAACAAAAATATTACAGTGCTGCAGCGCATTATCTTTTCAGCTCTACTTACACTTTGCTGGTGTGGACCTGCAGTGAACTCCCGTGACGCGTGGCGCAAGTTGTAAGCGAACGTTTGAATAAACGCAGAAGAAAAATGGGGTATGAGGGAGTTTAAACTTTTTTTTTTTTGAAACATTTAATTATATTATTCGTTGTACCATACTAAACCAGCCAGAATTCAGCGTGACCATTAAAACGTAAAGACATACAACAACAAAAAAGTTTTCCTTTTACTTGCTTTCCTCTTGTGAATATAAAGCCGGGGCGGCCGACTCCAGTCCTTAACAGCCACCAAGGTCAGGTTTTCAGGATATCCCTGCTTCAGCATAGCTGGCTCAATCCGTGGCTGTCGAAATCTGAGCCACGGATTGAGCCTCCTGTGCTGAGGCAGGGATATCCCTGATAGCTGACCTTATTGGTTGCCCTTGAGGACTGGAATTGGCCAATCAACGAGTGAGGCTCCTGTGATGAAGCAGAGAGATCCTGAAAACATGACCTTGTTGTTGGCCCTTGAGGGCTGGAATTGCCCTCCCCTGAGCTACACAATGTGGCCTCTCAAAGCCGCCCTGCTGCTATAGCTTCCAGTGCAATGAGTCGCTGGTTCCTCGGGCACTGAAAGGGTTAAAGAGGTATGCTGCGCCTGACCTGTCGGAATGTTTGAGACATTCAGAATACAATTCCCATTGTTTGAAGACCAGTTGTGCATGTGAATCTCTCTTCCAATCACTCGGAGCAAGCGAAATAACCAAGTGCAGAACTTTTTTTTTTCACTCCCATTAAAAATGTTTCTAGTATTCGGCTAATGCAGGGGTGGCCAACTCCAGTCCTCAAGCACTACCAACAGGCCAGGTATTGGGGAGATCCCAGCTTCAGCACAGGTGGCTCAATTGACTGATAGGGATATCCCTGCTTCAGCACAGGTGGCTCAATTGACTGATTGAGCCACCTGTGCTGAAGCAGGGATATCCCTAACACTTGGCCTGTTGGTGGCCCTTGAGGACTGGAGTTGGCCACCCCTGAGCTAATGCATTGCACTTCTTTCATCTTCTGTAGCTTTGTAGTAGAGTTGCTTAGAGCAGGTGTGCGCAAACTGGGGGGTGTGAGATTTTCCAAGGGTGGCGCGGCGATTGCAGAGGCCCCGCGCTCTTCCCCAAGGTATTTAAATGCCATGGGATTGCGCGAGGCCTCTGCAACTGGTCTTCGGGCGACGTGTCGCTGTGGCATCACATGACACCACAAGGTCACGTGATGTCGCATTGCCATGGCATTTGACACCGGTGCCAAGGTAGGGGGGGTGGGGCGCAGGCTGAGAAGTTTGCGCACCCCTGACTTAGAGCGATTGTTTCTTCTGGCCAGGCCAGTTTTTGCTCCCTTGGTATATTCGCGGTGGCGATCTTTTCTGGTTAAATAAGGCTAGTTAATATTATATGACTTTGCTTCCATTGCACTCTCCAGAATAAAGGTCTTCTATTTACGTCTTGTCAGCCTGAAACTAATAGCTCTTGCAGCAGAATTTCTTATTAGGATAACTGCCTGTAATACCGTATGTATTCCTCAGGGATTTCACACCGTGTCGCTGAGATTGCATCGGATAACATTACACACTATTATTCCTGTTGCTGTTATGAAATAGGCAGACTCGGCAAGTTTAAAAGAGAATCAGCAGAATCCAGATGTCAGGGTTCAACCAGTATCCTGTCCTGAACCACAGACATGTAGGAGTTGGGTTACCAGCAGAAAGTACTACCCTATGGCTGCGTCCGTAGTGCGAGCGACGTCGCAAACAAAATGCAGCAGCTCTATAGGGCCGGCCATGGTGAGTGCGTGCGCGATAAGTGACCGCGCGGCAGAATTTTGAGCCGGCACCACTTTTTGATTGTCGGGCGACGGCCTGGTCACACGAGTGGTTCAGCCAATGAGGGAACCAGCCTCGTGACATCGCGGCCACGCCTCCCCGTTGCGAGCGATCTGAGTCCACAGATGCGACAGGCGTGCGCGATGTTCCCTATATCCGAGGCCTAAAGGGCATGGGTGACACTGCAGTAATGGCCTTCAACAAGCCGATTTTCCTGCCAGCTGGGTGCATCCCCTATAGGTGTCTCCACTGATTGCAGCACTCTGTCCGTGCACTAATTTTCCTGTTTCAATAGTGCTGTGTTTGGAAAGTTAGGCTCAGTGGTGCTGTGTAAAATGAGTTACAGTATGAATGGGGCCCTGTGTCCTTTGTTCCTCTTAAAGCAGCAAAACCTGTGAACTCTTATGTTTTTTTTTATTATTATTATAATAGAGTTCTGTAGTATTAGAGAATATTTACTGCATTTTTTTATTTATTTTTTTGTAATTCTACTCTTAATGCCATTTTTTGTGCGTGTTCCAGCTGTTTTTATTTATATATATATTTTTTTTACATTCAATATGTGCATCAATACAATCTGCACACTGACACGTAATTAGCTAAGTTAGGCAGCGCTTATAGTGTCGGCGATGCGACCTCGCGGCAAAACAAATGTATTGCCGCTGTCGCGTGCGCTTATAGTAGAGACGGAGCGACGGCCTGGTCGCGATCGCCGCAAGTCAATTTGATTTTTCCTGTGATCACAGCGTGACGTCGCCGGCACTATAAGTGCAGCCTAAGAGAGAGGGCAAAAGGGGTGTGCCAGAGCCTGTCTCACAAGAGGAAGGGGATGTGACTTTGTAAATGGTTGCTATAGAAACAAAAATGCTTGTTACATTAGAATACATTCAAGTCTTTAAAACATTTTTTTTATATGCTACAAGTATTTTCTCATAGTACAGAACTGATTTATTTTAAAAAAAAAACCGCATGTAGAAAACTGCAGCTTTTTAAAGCATCATTTGATTTCTATAGCAGATTTTGGTGCATCTCCCAAACAGCACAACACTTTCCTGTTTGTGATATGTTGCCAATATTCCCAGCCGTTTGAGCTGCAAACTGTAACAATAGATAATGTTACCGTGGTAATATAAGAATGCATTGTAGCTGCTGGCTGACTGAAGCAGCCATTGTTAGGCGCACAATCAGGATTGTTACACATTTATAACAGGAGCACCAAACGATTGCCCGCTTAGGTAAGAACGTAGCATTATATATGTATAATAAGAACGAAAGGAATGTGGTACTGCTCCTTTAAAGCTGTGCTTGTGCCAGTGTGCTCGTTGTACAGTCCTGTAATGTGCAGCTCATAGTGTTCTGAATAGCCTATATACCAGGGGTGACCAACTCCAGTCTTCAAGGGCCACCAACAGGTCAGGTTTTAAGGATATCCCTGCTTCAGTGCAGGTGGCTGAAGAATGAGCCACTTGTGCTGAAGCAGGGATATCCTGAACCTGACCTGTTGGTGGCCCTTGAAGACTGGAGTTAGCCTCCCCGTGTACATATAGATAGTGCAACGCCTCCGTGCTGCAATGAAAGATGCTTCAAGGGCAAACTGCAGGGAGTCTGACTGCAAAACAGTCCCTAAAATAGCACCAGAGCCTACTGCAACTGCGAACAAAATGCAAGCGTTTCTATTCCTAAACAATGGAAGTGTTCCAGGGATTGGCGGCAAATGTCAGCTTACACGCCAGCTGGTTCTTGCTCTGGAAATATTTCCAGTTCCCGGTTACACACTGTCCTCTCCCCAGCCAGTGTTTCCATGTTAACGGTGTCACAGGTGGGCAACACCAACACTCCCTCCAAGCACTCAATCTGTAACACTCCCGCTGGTCCGGTCTGCGGTAACAAAATGACACTCGCTGTGTTTTTTCACCTGGTTCTGGTTTTACCGAGATCTCACTATGGAAACATTTGGTTTAGTCATTTTATGATTGCAATTTAAAGCGGCAATCCCCCACCCTGAATTTACCCCTGCCCCCCTTTTATATATTTTTTAATCTGGATTGGAACCACGGAGTCCGCAAGAGCTGACCCGCTGTTTTCAGTACCGGGACGCCCTGGTTCCTGAGATACTGGAGACGTTGCCGATATTCCTTTCTGGTTTGGAAGCTGCAACCAATTACCGCGGCATCCTATAACCAAGAGATTTGGTTTCCTCTGGAGGGAGATTTAAACCCGGGAACTTCACAGAGAAGTATCTCAGGAACTGGTGTCCGAGCTGAAAATAGTGATTCAGTTCCGGGACCCCTCCCGGTTTCCTTCCTGTAACCTTATCAATGAGGGTAGAAAAAAATTCAATAGGAAGGATAGCGGCTTTTAAATCCAGTGGAGGCAAAAAAAAAACAAGTTACTTTGACAGAATTTAAAAGTGGCAGCACTGTTAAAACCAGCAACTGAAGTGCTACTCTGGTAAAACGAGTCTCTCCACTGGTAGGGTATGCTGCTCTTGGGAAAGTATAATTTCATACAGTAAGGTTAGTCTGACCCATCAGAGGCTTGTTCTACCGATGTAACAGTAAGTGCAGCGATGCTGTGTTTCAGTGGGATATGAAGCGCCTCCTTCACTCGTAAAAAGGGAAAACTACTCGTAGAAACCTGTGGTCCGAAACTATTTGTAGTTTGCTTTATCCAACTCTCTCTGCGGCTGTTGCAGGACTAAAGTTGGCGTCACTGCCCATGTCTGATTCTCTTATCCTGGTGCTGTATCCGTATCCGCACACGTTTGGTGGCTTCTATAGGAACAGAAGGATAAAGGCCACACGTGGTAGTGCAAGAACCCAAGGCCGGAAGATGCATCATCACCATCAACAAACTACATTAAAAAAATCTGAATGTTTTGTTTTGTTTTGAGATGTATAAATGGCTGGTAGTTTTCCATCCAGAAACGGCGATCGGAATTCCATGGTATTTAACACATGTATAACCAGGTAGGTGAAAAGGATATTCACCCGGCGCTCTAATTGTGTAAGTGATCTAAAATAATATAACTATATAGTGAGTGGATAAGTAAATAGAACTTCAGTGAGAATTAAAATAGTGAGAATACGTAAAAATATTCAGTGAAAAAATCATATATGGAAAATGTATGACCAGCTATCGCTGCTGTACCCTCGTTGAACCTTCCTCTGTGGTTCTGGGAATAGTTGTTTGGCAGGAATACGGGGAGTGCGGGTAACCGGAATGATAAAAAAAAACAATGTATAGAGCAATATCGTCTGATACAGGTGACAAGTGAGTCAGCTCTCGCCAAATGCGCCCTCACAATCAGGCATCAACACCCTTAATGCTTTGAATCAATGTGAATCGCACACTGCGAGGTGGAAGGAACATTGATTCAAAGCCTTAAGGGTGTTGATGCCTGATTGTGAGGGCGCATTTGGCGAGAGCCGACTCACTTGTCACCTGTATCAGACGATATTGCTCTATACAGTTGTGTGAAAAGTACACCCTCTTTGAATTCTAAGGTTTCACATATCAGGACATAATAACAATCATCTGTTCCTTAGCAGGTCTTAAAATTAGGTAAATACAACCTCAGATGAACAACAACACATGACATATTACACTGTGCCATGATCTAACAAAAAGCTAAATAAATTAAAGTACTTTTCTTTTTCACAAAACTGTATACTGTTTATCTTTCCGGTTACCTGCACTCCCCGTATTCCTACAAATAACTGGGTAGGTACCTGGCCTGCTATCCTATGACTGGAACGTGTGTGCAGGATGATGTCATACCATATCTGTACACCTACTAATGTAAGTAGAATGTAGTGGCCAAGCTTTCTAGGGCCAGAGGACCCTGCCCTCGCACCCACCCCCGTCACTGAGCCAACAAACCAGTCTACTGTTAACCCACATTTTATTTCTGTTTTGGTATAAATTGCCTCTTCAGCCCCAAACAGAGTTGGGGCTAAATGGAACATACTAACAGTTGAGTGGGCGGGCAGTGTATCAGAACAGCTGCAGCCAATCACATCTCTAAAAATCCTTTGCATGGGACAAGTAGATGATTTTTGCTGAACACAGCATTCCGATTGGCTGATCTCCCGTCCCTCTTACTGCGCGGAACGTGTTTAATTGAAGTAACATTGTTACAGCTTCTGTCTTTTCTTCCCACGTGATCTCAGAGCAAGTGATTCACCAGGCCGGGCTCTACGAGTCCTTCACCTTCCTCTCCTTCCTGGCTCTCGCTGCCATGATGGTGAAGAAGATTTTAGGGGCAAGAGTTCTCAGGTACACTGCCAGCGTGGGAACAACCCCAGCCACCATCACCTCCTTCCTCCTCTCGCCCACTGCGTTCAGAATGATGTGCGCGACGTCTGCCGCTGTTCGGCCCTCTGCCGTGTTCTTATCCATCACTAAACACAGCAAAAGGGGGAAAGAGAGGACTCAACACACAATGCCAAAGAATGCCCATTTTAACTTTGTGTTGCTTCGCACAGTTTCAAATTCAATGGTCTGGTTACCTTTTATGCAGAGGTGCTGAACTCCAGTCCTCAAGACCCTTCCAACAGGTCTTCAGGATAGCTCAGCTTCAGCACAGGTGGCTCAATTAGAAGCCCAGTCTTTGACTGAGCCACCTGTGCTGAAGCAGGGATATCCAGAAAACCTGACCTGTTGTTTGGGAGGTGTGTGAGGGGAGGAGAAGAGAACCCCTGCCTTTATGGATTGACACTAGCAGCTTCAGTTATAAATGGGTTTAGGAAAGTCTCAGCAGGACACAGCCCCACTCGGTGTACAAGAGATGCACAAATCTTGCAGGTATGCAGCAAATACTAGGGCATAGATCCACAGGAGTGACTCTTACACTAATTACAGGGCTGCAAAGAAAACCAGCAGCTCCATTACTGTGCAGGTCAAATATATTATTTGTATATTAATTTTCAAGCTCCCATAACTTCTATTTGTCAAGCTAAGAGTACCTTTCTCACTAACTGTCCCACACCTCTGGAATGCCCCTCCCCTCAATATCCAACTAGCAGCCTCTCTATCCACCTTCAAGACCCATCTTAAAACACACCTGCTTAATGAAGCATATGAGTAGCTCCGTGGCTGATATTTTACACCTCATACATCGGCTGTGGCCCCCTGCAGATGCACTTACCCGAACACCCTCCTACTGTCTCTGTACGTTCTTCCTACCTACCAATTAGATTGTAAGCTCTTCGGGGCAGGGACTCCTTTTCCTAAATGTTACTTTTGTGTCTGAAGCGCTTATTCCCATTATGTGTTATTTATGATTGTCACGTGTATTACTGCTGTGAAGCGCTGTGTACATTAATGGCGCTATATAAAGATATACATAAATCTCGCTTATAAAAATGGTTGTCAACCTTTCTGTAGGATATCCTACAGATTACCCAGTGATCATTTCTCTAACCTCTTCGCTGGCATAGGGGCCTGCACACATTACTTGGCATATGAATTATAATGCTCAGAAATGCACTGCAGTATCTTCTGGCAGGAAAGTGGTTACGGCAATAACACCAGACAGGTCACGTAACTTACTGTAAATCCCTGGCATCCTAAGGAGGCAGCTGGGAACCAGTGTCTGTCACTGTTTAACTTCTTCTGGTTAAGGAACGCTATAATTATATTGTGAAATTCTGCAGAACCCCGACCCTCTCTAATAGCGCGTCTGAGATCGGATGCATTGTAAATTCTTCCGGATGAGCAGAAAATTGCAGGGAACCCTTTACGGGAACCCCGTCTGAAAACCACTGGTCTAAGTAAATGCTTTTCCCTCCTTTGCACGGGTTCGGGGAGACTTGTTACTGAAGCATGAGAGAAATTGGATCCCCACCGCCGTATTTGGATCCATCTTCGGTGACTGCGTTCAGCGATAGGTTTGTCTGGATGTATCCGGGGCTCACTACAGTCACGTCAATCTCGTACGGCTCTATCTCTGCTCGGAGGCAGTCGAAGAATGCCTGTGTGGCGTGTTTAGAGGCCGCATCTGCCAAAAAAACATGCGGGTTTGGTTAAAAATGGCACTTATCGGATCAAGTGCACAGAACAGATACCTTTAAAGCTGCAGACCAAGCAATATCCTACGTGTTTTTTTTTAAAATAAATTAGTTCTGTACTATGAGAAAATACTTGCAGCATTTTTTTTAATCTTATGTAAATCATTTTGTTCCCATAGCAACCATTTACAAAGTCACATCCCCCTTCCTCTTCTGAAAAAGGCTCTGGCACACCCCTTTTTGAGCCCTGCCCTCTCTAGCAGTGCACCAATTGTACCTAATGACTGCCTGGTCACATGATCTTCCCCCCAGCACTTTGCATCTTTGGTCCTCCTCTGCTGCACTGACAGCCATTTAGTAAACCCCTCAGACAAATCGATCACAGGAGAACAGATCAATTGGCAACGTAGCTAATTACTATCATTGTATTGATGCACATATAAAAAGGGGGGGGGGAATAGCACCTTGGGCCGCTCCGTTAAATGCTCAATACCAAATCCAGGCTAAATTATAAAAGGATCAGAACAGTGCCGGTCAGTGCCTGATTATCTCAGGACAGGGAAATGAACATCACCGCTATCATTATTAAAACAGGTTGAGGTGCACTAACCGCTTTGCAGCCAAAACGTGGCCTACCACGTATTGCAAAGCAGCATAACATGCAATGCGGGGGAAGGCCCCTATGGAAGGGAAGGTGTGTGTACGTACGTATGTACGTATACCTTCACTTCCACAGGGGCCATCCCCCACCTTGCGTTGCATGTTATGCTGCTTCACAATACATACAGTAAAATCTGCTTTTGGAACTAATCAATGTTTATACTTTGAGAATAAGGACGACGGATGCTTTTCAAAACTAGTCATAAAGGGCCTTGTTTCCTATGATTCAGGTTAGAAGATTTAAAAATAAAGCTGTAACACCGAGGATTTTGTTTTGGTACAGTGACTATATAATAATAATAGCATGTTCTTGTATAGCGCTGCTAGTTATACGTAGCGCTTTACAGAGACATTTTGCAGGCACAGGTCCCTGCCCCGTGGAGCTTACTATCTATGTTTTTGGTGCCTGAGGCACAGGCAGATGAAGTGACTTGCCCAAGGTCACAAGGAGCCGACACCGGGAATTGAACCAGGTTCCCCTGCTTCAAACTCTCAGTGCCAGTCAGTGTCTTTACTCACTGACCCACTCCCTATGCAGAGCCTCTTCTGCACCTTTGGAATCGCTGCAGCGAACCTTCTAATTATGCAGTCTCAAACTAACCTATCGGCTGTATTTCTGACTAATTAGGAGCCAAACAATGATTGTAGGGAAGATGTTGCATGTGAATAAAGATTGGATACATTCTGCACACTGGAAATGCGTTGTAATATCGGAGACAGCCCTGTTACGGTGTACTCACAAGCTGATCTGAAAGGGATGCTTATTTTGCCTTGAACGCTGCTGATGGCAACAATGTGTCCGCGTCTGTTCTTGATCATGGCGGGAAGGAGAGCTTGAAAATAAAAAAAGAAATAAATGCAAGGAGTGTCTATTAAACTATAATAACGGGAAGATCTAAGGCATGCATGGCCAACTCCAGTCCTCAAGAGCCACCAACAGGTCAGGTTTTCAGGATATCCCTGTTTCAACATAGGTGGCTCAGGCTTTTGCTGAGCCACTGCTTGAGCTACCTGTGGTGAAGCAGAGATATCCTTAACCTGACCTGTTAGTGGCCCTTGAGGACTGGAGTTGGCCACTCCTCATCTAAGGGATCTCAAGGAGAGAAACAACAAACACCACCCAAAAATCCCAGAGCAAAATACACACACACACACACGGAGAGGCAGGGTTGCAGACCTGTCAGACGTGCGAATGTGCTCACAAGTGGAATTTATGTGCTGTACAAATATAAAAGTAACCTTTGGGAGAAGTGTAGTGTAACCACCTTTAGTTAAAGCCACGGGTCCGAAGTAGTTGGTGTCCATTACGATCCTGTCCACGCTGACCGCAGTGTCCAGTATCGTGCCGCGGTAACTTATCCCAGCGTTGTTGATGAGAATGTCCACCCTCCCCACGAGACGTAGGATCTGCTCCCCCGCGCTGGTGACGGCATCGACGTCGGACAGGTCAAAGATCACCGTGTGAGGCTTGTGTGTCTGCGGGACGAAAGAGCGATGGGATTATCTACTCGCCAAGTACTGACGCAGGGCTGCCGTTTCCCTTCCTTACTGCCAGGGGGCGCTGTGTCTTTATAGAGCTACATTAGTATAGTACCGTATTTCCTCGATTTGTAAGACGCACCATCGATTTGGCCATTACAATCAAGGAAAATGACTTTTTCACTTAACATGTTTCAGGAGAGGTCCCATGTCAGTAGAGGATGAAGCGGGCAGCGGCGGCAGAAGAGGTCCCACGTCTGCAGATGGTTGAAGATGCACAGCGGGCGAGAGTGCGGCGGGACAGGTCCCAAGTCTGCAGGTGAATGAAGATAAGAAGACAGTGGGCGGGTGGTGGCGGTGGCGGAAGGAGATCATAATAGCAGGAGAGCTGAGCAGGAGCAGAGCGGCATAGGGGAACGGCTGGGAAGGAGCACACTAACACCGGAAGTTGACCAGTGTCGGACTTCCGGTTACAGTGTGCACCTCTCAAGCCATTCCCCTATGCTCCTGCTCAGCTCTCCTGCTATTATGATCTCCTTCCGCCCCCACCGCACGCCCGCCATCATCTTATCTTCATTCACCTGCAGACTTGACCTGTCCTGCCGTACTCCCGCCACAAACTGGGCACACTCCCGCCGCCCGCTTCATCCTCCGCTGACAAGGGACCTCTCCTGAAACATGGTAAGTGAAAAGATGGGGTTAGTACTGTAGACACTTTATAATAAAACAGTTTTTAATACATCGATTCTAAGACGCACTGCGATTTAAGACATGTGAAAATCAGAAAAAAGGTGCGTCTTAGAATTGCATTGCAGGACACACTGGCAGCAAAAGGGTTAAAATGGCAAACAATAATAATCTAACTAAATGTTATTAAAAAATAAACTTTCAGCTTCTCGTGGCATTCCCGGTTGTAGCTTTATTCCGGAAGCGAAGGTCAGTTGCAGGTGTTACTAGCTGGTTTAATTAAAAATATTCATGTTCTTCGAAGAGCAAAATTCGCTGCCTTATTCAGGGCCTACTTTTGTAAATACTTTGGCTGAATTTCTTATGTCTATGCCGTAAATATAAACGCCACTAGTGAGCACATTCACGTCTCGGACAGGACTGCAATCCTGTCATCCCCCATTATCTCTGATCATACAGTGCTTCCACTGCAGCAAAGAATTCTGGGCAATGACATGCAAATTAGCACAGTGTGTCACCCTTTTACTTCATGTAACATGTATATGCAGAATTATACATACTTTTAATGTACTCATTTATTTTAATGCAATGTAACGACATTCTCTCACATTGCTTTGTGCGGATACATTTGTGTTAATAACTTGTGAGACTCGGGAAGAGAGTGGCCGTGTGCGTGGCACCCGGGAGGCTGCTTGTTTTGCCCGTGTTCGGAAGCTCCTCTGCCAGTACACCATAAACATACCTGCGTGGATCTGCCCCGGATCCGTCCGAGCTCCCTCACCAGATCTTCCAGCCTCTCCTCGCTGCGCCCACACAACACCAGCCGGGCGCCAGCTGCGTGGAACACCTTGGCACATTCTGAACGGGACAAGATAACCAGCAGAATAATAAGGAAACGAGGGAGACGTTCCATACACAGAAAGGCACATGCAACATACTTAGATCATATGAATGGGAGTAAAGGTGTGCTGAAGCTTGTGGATCTAGGCCTTAATTTGCACCTTTTTAAAGGAAGCCTATCTGGCATACCCCTAACATTCAACACCCTCCCCCCCCACCCCCAACCCTCGGCTACCGACTGCACATTTTAACTCCTGCTCCAAGTTACCGCTCCCAGATCAGGGGTGCGCAAAGTGGGGGCGCGGCTGTTACAGAGGCCCCCGGCAGTGAAGGGTGGTGCAAGCAGGAGGGGAGAGGAAACAGGGGGGCGCATGTAGGAATCTTTGCGCACCCCTGCCCCAGATCATTATCAGATACACACAGACACAGCAGGGATTATTGTACTCACTGGCCTTTATGGTGGGACATTGTGTATCCATCCTACATAAAAATCAGAGCTATTCCGCATTATGAGCGAGCGCATTAATCCTGGCTCCCTTTCTATTTAGATGCGTTTTCTACCTTTGCTCTTCCACATACTACTAACGCTCAGTTTGATGTATAGAAGTGTGGCAGTGGGTAGTGATTATTCATGCTGTCCTGTTGCAGAACTATACTCCGGTGTGTGGGCTATAATATATGGCCGGTTCTTAGCATCGTCCACCTTTGCCCAGCCCGGATGTGGCTCCTGTAATCACCACCACAGCATCCTGGATGTAAGCTCTGCTGCGCAGCCTCTGCAGGAGCTTGTACAGACCAAAGACCCCGAAACTGCCCAGCAGGAGAGGGGCAATGACCCACGATGTCAGGTCCATCAGCTTCACTCGGGAAGGACACCTTCTGCAGGGGAGAGAAACAAGAGTACACAGACTATTTATCAGACACCGTTCCAATCCACCTGTCACAACATGCCACATGGTTTAATGACACGGATGTACCCACACTGCAGGGGTGACCAACTCCAGTCCTCAAGTGCCATCAACAGGTCAGGTTCAGGATATCGCTGCTTCAGCACAGCTGGCTCAGTCAGAATGAAAGTTACCTCCCTTACTTTTTGGTAACCATTACTTTAAAGCAGTTTTTTTGGATTGTTATTTCAATTAATTGTATATTTTGTGGGTGGATCAAGGGTGAAGGGAGCAGTCTCAATCAGAGCTGGGAGATTTCAAAGGCCAGGATTGTCTGAATCTTTCCTAGGAGACTTGGCCAGATCATGGATTGTCAGAACTCCCAAACTGATCTATAAACCAGCAAAAGCTGCTCCTTTTAATCCTGAGTCTGCCAGGGAAGCAGCAATGCTTTTATACCTGGGCTCTACAACAAATTCAGCCAGCGAAAGGGCCTCCAACTTTCTGCCCCTGTTCATTTCAATGCAGTTGCTCAGTCGCAAGGACAGAGATATATTGATCCAAACACCAGCACGACACTGGGGTAGAAAAAAACTAATGAGAGTCTATTATGTTCAACATGCAGATATTAGCCCGATGTGTCAGTCCCCTGAAGGACCTTCCAATTTGTGTTATACACACACACACACACTATTACAACTCCATTTGTTTTCTGATCTGTACCCTTTAGAATAGGAGTTAAGGAGCACAGCTTCTATACAGACTTCTCTATACACTCTCACTCCCTATAGAGATCCTTCAACTTAGACCGAATAAGTATGCCATGACTGGTCAATTGTGTGTACAGGAAATCAATGCACCCGCTGCCCTGTAACCCACACAAATAAGCAAGAGAATGGTCATTCCGTACTGCAGGGATAGACAGCAGGGGGAGGCTCAGAGTTGTATTGTTTAATCCTGTCGCCTCAGATCAGGAGTGGCCAACTCCTGTTGGTGGCCATTGAGAACTTGTCAAGTTTTAAAAGGATATCCCTGCTTCAGCACAGGTGGCTCAATCACAGACTGAGGCACCTGGGCAGAAGCAGAGATATCCCAAATACCTGACCTGTTGGTGGCCCTTGAGGACTGGAGTTGCCTGCCCCTGCCTCAGATTAACATGTCGGGTTCCCATCTAGAAACAAAGCATGGTCACTTTAGTATATTGTTGCATTCTAAAATTTCAAATAACGGAACAATAAAGGATTGACATATATTAACGGCGTCATTGTTATAGGTCATTAGTGTGCTTAATGCCAATGTAACATTTTGTAGTAATTAGATATGCCGTTTGCGTTGCAGAATTTGTAAATGAATCCCTTGCATGCCTGAGGGTTGAGCAGTGCATTGCTTTGCATGGTGTTACCACCACATACATCTTTGCACTGCATTGCAGACCCCTCTGACACAAGGATTTCTCTCCATAGTAGAACCCCAACAACTAGAACATATAATTGGGGTTTCTTGCGGAGAATAAAAGCAGAGGAAGCCTTGGGTTAGTGATTACACAGTTATGTTCCCTCGAGTATTTCTGATCCCAGCAGCATTCACTGCACATGCAGTTACAGCCTTTTCATACATTAATTAGCATGTTGATGCTTGCAACCAAATTTGACGCTGGTGTTACCTCCTCTGGCAGAGAAGGGGGTGAAATAATCCAGTTACTTCTGCTGCAGAGCACAATAGGAGTCTCACAGGCTGAGGACCAGATGCAAAGAAAACCATGCCCATCCCACACATACACACCCACACTTTGCAAACTTTCGGGGTGACACTGCAGTGGCCAGGAGGCGGTTTCCAGAAGGCACGGGGGTGCAGACTACAGGGCAAAGGCAACGGGATCCCAGGTGCGGTGAAGAGGACACCTCAAGCAGAATAATGCGTTCAAGGTCCCTTCTTCAGGGCTGAGGCAAGCTTGTTCCCCTCCTCGGAGACCAGCTGAGCAGACAGTGTCCAGGTCTGTGATCTTCCAACAAGGGCAGCCTAATTTAAACTGGAAAGTGGCTGCGTGCCAACCAGACGCTCAGTATCCCACACGCGCCTCCAACTGTACAGTACTGGGAAGGACTCCTGGCTCATATCTCTGACCTTTAGATTCCAGAGGAGGAGGAGGGTAAAGGGGGGTAATTAAACTATTTAAATAATTGGCGCTTGTCAGTGAAACTAGAGTTTTGTCTGGGAGCCCTCCCTGCTATTCCCAGTTTTATGATTACAGTTATGCGATTTGTGTTTTACTCCTCCCCAGAACTGGTGTTAATGTCACCTCTCGCTCACATGGGACCTGACGCGAACAGGGTTGAACCTTTCCTCGCTGGAATGATCTGCAATTGCTGTCCATGTCAGAGGTGGCTAACTCCAGTCCTCAAGAGCTACCAACAGGACAGGTTTTCAGGCTATCCCTGCTTCAGCACAGGTGCTGCAATCTTATTGTCTGTACCGCACCCGCTCCCTTGTAACCCCACACCAATAAGCAAGAGAACGGGTCATTCCCTACTGCAGGGATACCCGGGGGAGGGGGAAGCTCAGGGTTGTATTTTTTAACCCTGTTGCCTCAGATCAGGAGTCGCCAACTCCAAACCTCAAGGGCCACCAACAGGTCAAGTTACGGATACCCCTGCTTCAGCACAGGTGGCTCAGTCTCCTGTGCTGAAGCAGGGATATCCCGAACACCTGACCTGTGTGTAGCCATTGAGGATTGGAGTTGGCCACCCTTGATCTACAATATACTCCCTAGACATTGCATTAAAGCCGGAGGGATTCACAAGCCTCTCGAGTGACCATCTCCACTGGATCAGCAATGGGGAGAGAAGCCGTGGAATCAAGCAGTAGGAGTGGGGTTATTTCATTTGGACTAGCGTGGTCCTTCCCAGTACTGTACAGTTGGAGGCGCGTGTGGGATACTGAGCGTCTGGTTGGCACGCAGCTACTTTCCAGTTTAATAGAATAAGACTTTGGGTCTTATTTGGAGTTCCATCATGTCCGACCTTTCTCACAACAGAAATGCAACATCTCCAGCAATTCCACGTTACATACTTGAACATCTTCGAATGGCAGCTGCTGCGCACCGGATCTTCTGAGCTCACCTTTTTAGGCGCCTAGTTACAATGATGTAAATAATTACTGGATCAGATGAAGATTTAAAGTCTCTGGATCACAGGCAGCATTAGCTGGACATAAAAGTAACAGAAGTGATTCAAGTCATTCCCCCAAGACCATGTGGATTAGCAGGAAGTCACTTTGAAGCTCAGGACGACATTTACTTAAACATGTAACAACTGTGAGGTTTCAGCATCGGGCTCTGATGAGATTCCACTGTCTGACGTTCTTCTAATCATCTTCTGAACATGCTGCTTTCCAGGGTTGCAGGAAAGCTTCCCCAATGTAATTGCTTCAATTTGAAAGAAAATAATTATATTATATACACATACCACCTCAGCTGGACCCCCGACATCCAATTAGTTTTTCATCCCGGGGGTTTCGCGATTCCGCAGTTTTCACGGCCACTGGATTTATTGTACAATATTGCAGCTGAAAATCGCCATGCAGCACATGGATCATTTTAACTCCTTGCCTGCCAGAGGCGCAAGTGACGCTGTTATGTTCTTTTTCACTAGATGAGCTGCACAGCTGAGTTCCCAGGTCCCTGGTGTTCTGAATGCAGTACTCCCTCCGCTGGGCACTGTATCCAACAGCAGCACATGGACAACAGCTAATCACTATATTCTCTGCAGAGACTGGCGTCCATTCACACGATGCTGTGCTCACAGCGTTACCAGCAAGGGTCAATGTGCAAAACCACAAGTCAGAGATAAGTGTATATATCTCCTGCTTGTCCCTGGATGAGTGAAACAGGATTCCCATGAGGCAGCACACACAGAACGTCCCTCACTGGTGTGACTCTGGATTAAGGTTGATGTACTGTAGATGCTCCTGTGAAGGCAGCTTCATGTTCCCAGGTCAAAATCCTCTGTATCTCAGCAACACACAGGGATTGCTTAGCACCAGTACAATAAAAAGGAACATGAAATGTTCAACCACTTCTCTGCCAGAAACTCCTTCATCAGGACTAGGGTCAGTGACACGTAACAGGGTGTCTCACTGCCAAAGGTCCTCAATCTGTGCCCAGAGCCTTGGTTTAACCACTGCCACCAGAGCCCTTGAGGGTGGACAACCCAGTTCTAGCCCCTCAGTGCTGCACAAGACCCAGGATACAACTAGCCAGACTTTGGTGCAAATAAACGTTGGGTTAATTGTAATGGAGTAGAGCACAGGTAATACATAAATCCAAAACTCAGTGGAAGATACATAAAAGGGGCAAAACTATTCGTGGAACAGAGCTTTGCTCACAGTCTTCTGTGAGGGCTCCAATAGAGCCTAAAAACAGTCCATGAAATAGCCCCAGTCCTTGGAGACTCTCCCAGAAGTTCAACAGAACAAAGTACTGGGAAGGGCTGGTAGCCTCCAGACTACTCCTGGCCTTTAGAGAAGGGGGCCTCTATCCACCGTTCATATAACGTGGAATTGCTGGAGATGTTGGATTTCTGCGGTCAGAAAGGTTAGACATGCTGGAACTCCAAATAAGACTGAGTCTTATTCAATAAAAGTGTGACCATGCTAATTGGAAGTCCAATGGCCTTTTAGTGTAGTTGCACGGAATTGGCACTATCGGACTTTGTAAAGTAAGTCCCAATGCATGTCTGTTAGTCCAAATGAAATAACCCCAATCCTACTGCTTGATTCCACGGCTTCTCTCCCCATTGCTGATCCAGTGGAGATGGTCACCTGAGGGGCTTGTGAATCACTCAGGCTTTAACGCAATTTCTAGTAGTATGTAGACTAGGGGTGGTCAACTCCAGTCCTCAAGAACTACTAACATGTCAGGTTTTCAGGATATCCCTGCTTCAGCACAAGTGGCTCTGTCATTCTGACTGAGCCACTGATCCCAAAGAGGGTCCCTTGCAAGGACAAAAGGGCACATGGGTCTGATAGATGCTAGCCCATGGGCTACTTGCCTTGGAAGATGGGGCCTTTATCCACAGACTAGATAGGCCCCAGCACGCCCTGTATCCCTCACATAGGTCCCTGTTGCCTCCTCCTATAGGGGATCTCTCAGCAGCTCCCCACCTCCTCACCCTTCAGCTACTAGTCCTCTTCTGCTGACTCCCTGTAAGCTCCTTCTTTACAGGGGCTCCGCCAGGTCCCTGTCAGCACACACTGTTCCATCAGAACTGGCCTGCGTAAATAGCCTACGTTCTCATTCACAAAATGGGACCAGCAAGGGTGGCTATGGGTGGAGTCCGCCCTCTCTCTATTTGAGTAGCAAAATGCTTCAGCCATTAGTAAGTGTTTTCCCAGCAGGTGAGGACGTATCACCCCAACTACCATAACACCCCATCTGGCCCTCAAAAAAAAAGGCACATAATAAGTACATTGGAAACACACCTAAGGTACATAACTTTGGGCTTCCCCTCCCCAGGCATGCAATGTCTGATAATTACAGTGATTCAAAATCAAGTTTCAGGGAAATGCCAGGTTAGCCCCTAAGGTTCCACAATCTCCTGACAGTATCACTGCTTTCATATGATATTATCTACATTACAATGCAATACAAGGTACATTTGAAATATACAGACAAGCAGTACCACTACTTTAAAATGTAATAAAAAGGTCACATTTGTACATGCATTTTGGGAAACACATACATAGGCAATCTGAGTGTCTTACCATAACCCCTGGGGTCATAGACAGTGACCTTCCCGAAAAGGGACAGCAGGACCAGACTTCACCTTTTTTAGACAATGCCCATTTCGTCACTGTTAGTAATCAAGAAGGATGTACAATCAGCCAAATGTACCTCTTGCTACCGGAGAAGACTGCAATGCATTGCAGAGCAATCACACGGTCACTGTATATAGGAGGACCCCAACATGTGTGGGCAGCACTTCTCATCTTGGATTGCTTACAGAGTGGTGAAGAAAACCAGGTGCGTCTGGAGATGCTAATCACCCCCAGTATCCGGAACAAATACAGTAACAATGCATTAGATGGAATCCACAACGCTCCTTAGGTTCAAAATTACACCTTTATCACAAAAACATGTGCATGAGAACAGAGGTGACGTTTTGGGACAGTGACCCGTTGTCGCGCTGAATATGCGGCATATCAAGATACTAACTATGGTAACCAGATGTGCAAAAAGAAAAATATAGACATGTTTCCCGTGGTGGTCAACCCTGCTGCCAAGCTACCGGACACTCGTGTAGGTATCAATATACTATATACTACACTCCTATTAGGTCAGATTCAGTGTCTATTCATATGAGCAGAGATATAAAACGTATTTTTAACCTCTATGTTTAGGTGAAGGCAACAAATAATTAATAAACGAATAATATTAATACAGTAAAGGATATCGTGTATATTGCACCGACAAAAATAATTATAAAGAATTTCATCTTCAGCCCTTGTTGACCCACTGCTGGATAAAGTCCTCCCAATGGCCTTCCAGGCGCCACGGTGGTAAGCTGCTCTTCTCCACGTTGCTCCAACAAATGTCCTAATCTCATCCTCCTATCTTACTTTTGGTCGCCGTCTTGGACTTTTGATAACTCATGGAATCCAGTTGAGTACCATCCCTCTACAACAATAATTTCTTCTAGCGATATGTTCGGCCCAGCCCATCGCCATTTTAATTTCTTTACCATTGGTGATGATGTCACAGACTTTGGTTTGTATATATACACATTATATCTCCTTATATATATATATGAGAAGGAGTGGCTCAGTGAGTAAAGACACTGACAGACACTGAGATTACTGCAGGGGAGCCTGGTTCAATTCCTGGTGTTGACTCCTTGTGACCTTGGGCAAGTCACTTTATCTCCCTGTGCCTCAGGCACCAAAAACATAGATTGTAAGCGCCACGGGGCAGGGACTGTGCCTGCAAAATGTCTCTGTAACACGCCGCGTATAACTAGCAGAGCTATACAAGAACATGCTATTATATATATATACATATACACACACACAAACCAAAGTATATATTGTGAGCACATTCACATGTCTTAGGCAGGTCTGAAACCCCACCCTTCACCATTATCCCAAGCATACAGTGCTTCCACTGCAGCAAGGGATTCTGGGAAATGACATGCAAATGAGCACACAATGTGTCACCTTGTCTGAAACCATCGTTGGCGACACGGCGGGTGACGTCACCTGTCGCTACCGGTGAAAGTTATGTTTTGCCGGGCGGCGAGGTCGCGGGATTCCGGCATTTTGATTTGTTCAAGGGCCGTCACGTGACGCGACGGCCCTTGAAAAATCAAATTTTGCCAGCTTCAGGTTTTCGCGGCGTCGCTTGTCACCGTCGCGTGCACTATAATCGCACGCGGCAGCGGCAATGTATTTGTTTTTGGGCGACGTTGCGTCAACGTCGCCGGCACTATAAGCGCGGCCTTACATGGAGCCCATATAAGCTAATGCTTGCTGTTAACACAGCTTTAAAGCACAGCATGGGAATCAGATGCAAAGCCAGAGAAACCATTCACAGACATGTTTCAACCTTAATGGGTCTCATCGGTGTGAAGTTGGTTGTACTGCTGGCGTTGCATTTTCAAGGCTGTAGGGTTTACCATCACGTTTTAAGGGCACACGTTGTGTGCTCATTTGCATGTAATTTCCCAGAATCCCTTGCTGCAGTGGAAACACTGTATGCTGGGGATGATGGTGAAAGACAGGGTTGCAGACCTGCCTAAGACAAGTGATCTTTTCATTTGCTATATGCAATACGGTGGAGATTTCTTGTTGCCTTTTTCACCCACCATAAGGATATATAGCTGTATATAAGAGGCCCCAGTCCTATCACTCACCTGGTTGCCAGGGAGATCATCCCTCCATCTCCATTTACCAGCCCGGAAGCTGCCTGAGCTGACACAGACTGACATCTTTTCCATCCAATCAGCTCCGGCTATATCCTTCCCTCCGGCTATACTCATTGGATAAAATTGAGTTCAAAGTACCCAACCACGAGTCCCGAGATAACGTGACCAAAGAGGGGAGGTGGGAGGAGCGGCCATCTTTGGTAAGGGCAAAAAGGGTTCCCTGGTAAACACTCATTGGGATTTTTTTTTCCCATGAGCTATATTTCCCCGTGTCATTTCTCAGCACAGACACTGGGCAGATAGCTATCACCCCCATGTTGAGTTTCGTGATGTTAATTTGGACATTTCTTGCTCTTTCATTAAAAAAAGAATATAAACTTTTCCTGAAACAAAGATGGCCGCCGAGTACTTCCTGTTTGCGCTTTTCTGACGGAAGCGCAAATTTAGGAAGCTATCGGAATCGCCCCCCTGTTGCCTTGGAGACCGCAAAGACCCTGTTGCCGGAAGTGTCCTTTGTTTCTCCTTTGGTAGTGTAGCCGTGACGTCACTTCCTGCTTCTCAGAGGCGACCATTTGCGTTTGTAGGGGGAGGGAATCCCTATAATAACCTCACTTCCTGTATATATCTACTTGACATGGATATATCCCACAGCACAATGCGGTCATAAAGAAACAGGGAATATTCCATTATTACTATATACTGCTATAACAGGCCTGCATATTCAGAGGGTTACAATAAATCCCTCTCCCAAAGAGCTGACAGTCTAATATCTGGGGCCTTACAATATTAAAAAAAAAAAAGGTAACTTCAGCATCTTCTGACCGTGAATCAGCTTTTCCCACTTCAGAGACAGCACTGTTACAACATGGACACACCTTAGAGTGAAAAAAAACAGTGTTTGGACCTGCGCTCCTAGTGTGAACGTGAAAGTGCAAATGTGATAAAATAAGTGCAAATGAGTCAATATAAAGTGAATACGGTGCAAAATTTCATAAACATTGATACAAAGTGTGAATATAAAACGAGCAATTAAAGATATATATATATTATATTATATCTACTATATATTTGTGAAAGCACTGTATGTTTGTCTGCATGGCCTGTGTCCCTAGCGGCAATCTCATTGGTCCCTTGGGCCGCCCCCGCACACCTCATTGGCCTGAGGCGGAGTGACGGGCCAAAGGACACAGTGTCACACACACACACACACACACACACACACACACACACACACACACACACAGTGTCACACACACACACCTCACCCCCCCACCCCAAGCTCACCCCCCCCCAAGCTCACACCCCGGCGCCGCTACAGTCAGCGGGGGGACCACAACACGCTGCCTCCCATCCACGTGGGAGCGGCCGGATGGGTGAGGCAGCGGCGGATGGGTGAGGCAGCATACCCACGGGCCTCGCCGCACGCTCCTCGGCACCGCCTCACCTCTCCCACCCCCCTTACAGCAAAGCCCAGCCTACCCGGCGCCGCCTGCAACGCTCCTCGGCACCGCCTTACCTCGAGGCGGGGGGGCTCCCGCCAGCCTTGCAGGAGGGACCCCACACATGCCCCGTGCTGCTCACCCCCCCTCCACATGCCCCGTGCTGCTCACCCCCCCTCCACATGCCCGTGCTGCTCACCCCCCCTCCATATGCCCCGTGCTGCTCTCCCCCCCTCCACATGCCCCGTGCTGCTCTCCCCCCCTCCACATGCCCCGTGCTGCTCACCCCCCCTCCCCCCTCCACATGCCCTGTGCTGCTCTCCCCCCTCCCCCCTCCACATGCCCCATGCTGCTCACTCCCCCTCCACATGCCCCGTGCTGCTCACTCCCCCTCTCCCCTCCACATGCCCCGTGCTGCTCACCCCCCCACCCCCTCCACATGCCCCGTGCTGCTCTCCCCCCTCCCCCCTCCACATGGCCCGTGCTGCTCTCCCCCCTCCACATGCCCAGTGCTGCTCTCCCTGCAGCTTCCCCCCCCTCCACATGCCCTCTGTCCGGCTCCCGTCCGATCCCCGCCCCTCCATACCAGATGACTGCAGGGTCCGTCTCCCGGCCTGCACGAGGAAGATGCTGCCGACTGTAAGGTAAGCAGCTCCCCCCCCCCCCCCCACACACATTCCTTCATCTCCAGCCTGATCCCTCTGTACACACACACACACACACTATATATATCTCTATACATAAGACACACACACACACACACATGTAGACACACACACATGTAGACACACACACATGTAGGCACACACACACACACGTAGACATACACAGACACACACACGTACACAGACACACACACACGTAGACACACACACACACGTAGACACACACACACACCTATACAGACACACGTATACATACACACACACACGTATACACACGTATACACACAGACACACGTATACACACAGACACACGTATACACACAGACACACGTATACACACAGACACACGTATACACACAGACACACGTATACACACAGACACACGTATACACACAGACACACGTATACACACAGACACACGTATACACATGTATACACACACACGTATATACACACACACGTATATACACACACGTATACACACACGTATACACACGTACACACACACGTATACACACGTACACACACGTAGGCACACGTATACACACACACATATACACACACATGTAGACACACACACGTAGACACACACGTACACACGTGTACACACACGTATACACACACACGTACACACACACGTGTACACACACGTGTACACACACGTATACATACACACGTATACACACAGGCACACGTTGACACACGTATACACACAGACACATGTATACACGCAGACACCCGTATACACGCAGCCACACGTATACACGCAGGCACACGTAGACACGCAGGCACACACACGTACACACGCACACACACGTAGACACGCACACACACGTAGACACGCACACACACACACGTAGACACACACACGTAGACACACACACGCACGTAGACACACGTACACGTAGATATATCTCTATACATAAGACACACACACACACACACATGTAGACACACACACATGTAGGCACACACACACACACACGTAGACATACACAGACACACACGTACACAGACACACACACACACGTAGACACACACACACACGTAGACACACACACACACCTATACAGACACACGTATACACACAGACACACGTATACACACAGACACACGTATACACACACACACACGTATACACACACACACACACACGTATACACACAGACACACGTATACACACAGACACACGTATACACACAGACACACGTATACACACAGACACACGTATACACATGTATACACACACACGTATATACACACACACACGTATATACACACACGTATACACACACGTATACACACGTACACACACACGTATACACACGTACACACACACGTATACACACGTACACACACGTAGGCACACGTATACACACACACACGTAGGCACACGTATACACACACACGTATATACACACACATGTAGACACACACGCGTAGACACACGTATACACACACACGTATACACACACACGTACACACACGTATACATACACACGTAGACACACGTATACACACAGGCACACGTTGACACACGTATACACGCAGACACATGTATACACGCAGACACCCGTATACACGCAGGCACACGTATACACGCAGGCACACATAGACACGCAGGCACACGTAGACACGCAGGCACACGTAGACACGCACACACACGCAGACACACGTAGACATGCAGACACACGTAGACACGCAGACACACGTAGACACGCAGACACACGTAGGCACACACACGTAGACACGCACACACACGTAGACACGCACACACACGTACACACGCACACACACACGTAGACACACACACGTAGACACACACACGCACGTAGACACACGTACACGTAGACACGTACACACACACACATGTACACGTACACACACACACATGGAGTCATACACACTCACACATGTAGACATACACACACACACGTATACACACACACGTATACATACACATCATGTATACACACACATGTATACACACACACATACATGTATACACACACATGTATACACACACATGTATACACACACACAAATGTATACACACACAATGTATACACACACAATGTATACACACACATGTGTATACACACACGTGTATACACACACACACATGTATACACACACAAACATGTATACACACACATGTATACACACACAAATGTACACACACACGTAGACATACACACACACACGTACACATACACACACACACATGTATACACACACACACTTATACACACACACATACAATGTATACACACAAACATGTATACACACATGTATACACACACACACACTATCCCCAGCACCACCACATCAGCACACCGGTATCCCATGCCCCCCCAGCACACTGGCATTCTCGGCTCCCCACCATTCCCAGCCCCCATCAACACCATCAGCACCCACACATTGGCACCTTCGCACCTCCCCCATCGGCACACCCACATCCGCACCCCCACATCAGCAACAAACCCTCCCAAATCAGCACACCGATACAATCACCATCAGTACAGCCACAGCAGCAGTACCACCGCACACCGCCATGGGCCGCGTGGACCACTCCCCACCCAAATGCCACCCCCACACCACAAACATCCCGGGCAACACTGGGGCTCTCAGCTAGTATATATATATTGATGTAGAGGTATCTGTACTGTTAGCCGAGCTTAATAATAAAAAATGAATAGACGGTACCGTTCTGTGGCTAACAAAATGCTTTTATTTGTGCAAGATTTCGAGATACACTGATCTCTTCTTCCGGCGATGTTACAATGAATAAAGCAAGCAAAGGTTTTTACTTAAAAATAGTGTCTCTTGGAATGTTATTTGTGCTTATCCCTCCCTCGTGTGTAGATGTGATTTATGACTAGGTGTTAAATAGTCCCTGAATGTTAGTGATGTAAGAGTGTGTGTGTGCATATATATAAATGAATGAAGAGCCCACAGTGTATACAGCGCTTTAAAAAAGGTGTGTGGAGTGGGAGTGTATATCAATGGTGTGGGTAGGTGTGGAAATGTGAGAGTGTTGCATTACTAAAAGTGTGTGCAGATACTATGTGGTCCCTATTGGTATATAGGGATGGAATTACATAGAGTATATGTATGTGTAAGATATAGCTGTGTGCATATATATAGGGGGGCTGCTACTACATAGGTGAGACGGGACAGGGGCTAAACAAGAGAATTAATCTACATCGCCACAGCATCACACGCGGAACAAGAGACAGTCCCGTCGGCGAACATTTCTCGGACTCTGGCCATAATATGAACGATCTGAAGGTGGCCATACTCAAAGGTAATCTTAGAACACCGAAAGAGAGACGGTTGCATGAATACAAATTTGTGCAACTGTTCGGGACACTTAGCAGTGGCCTAAATCGAGACAGAAGGTTTATGAATCATTATTGACACAAGTGAACTCTCTTTTCATGAGTGCTAAAGGCCATGTCTATACATACTGTGCTATATGTATGCCCCCTCCCCCCCCCCCCCAGGAAGATGATCCCTCTGGGGATCGAAACGTCAGATTTTTGTGTCTGTTTCAATACATTATTTTGCTGACTTACCTCTGAGTGCTGTCTCTCTTTGCTGTTCTGCTATCCTGCTGGATGGTAACGTACTATATATATATATATATATATATACACAGTGGAAGTGCTGTGTGCTGGGTGATAATGGTGAAAGGCGGGGTTGCAGACCTGCCTAAGACATGCAGATGAGCATACCGTTGTATTTACATTTGTATATATATATATATATATATACACACACACACACATATGACCTCCACTCAACCCCCTAAGTTAGGGACAGTTTCCCAAGTCCATTGATGCATTAAGGGGTCTTCCAAAGTCAAAGGAGTGAAGGGCAGCTTTGGCACAGAGGGAGGCCTCCGCTCAGCTAATATGGTAGTATAAATAACAACGTACAAGAGGAGTGCTCCAGGGAATGTGCACTATTTTCCCATTGAAAAGGAAATAGTTGTGGGTCAAGACATATTGTAGGAGATCTATGACAAATTCATTATGGTTACTAAGGTCAACGCTTCTAGCCCTTAAGAAATGTCTGATGTTATCCCTGTCTTATGTTGTATACTCGTATACAAAGACTCAACATCTAATGATACTAGTAGAGTGGTTGGTGACACATATATTCCAACTAATTTTTTGAGAATATCGGTAGAGTCCTTTATATATGAGGGGAGATTAGTCACAAATGGTCTAAGTATTGAGTCCAAGTAAGTGCTAGCATGCTCACTGAGTGACCCAATACCAGACACTATAGGTCTACCAGGTGGTTGTTTTAGGATTTTTGTGTCATTTTGGTATTGAATAGAACGTTGCTACCTTAGGGTGTTTGACCATAATATATTCATATTCTTTTTGTGACATCACTTTATTATTAAGGCCTTGTTGTAATATTGACCGAAAGATTTTGCAATATGCAATAGTGGGGTCAGTTGGTAATACCTCATAACAATCTTTGTCCCCTAGGAGTCTTAAATTTTTTTGTACATGCGTTTTTTCATCAAGGGTTTTATTATCACTCCCTGTAAATCTGATAATTCCCTTAGCGCCTGTCTTTCCCATAAGTCATGTTGCTACAACCACCTCTATTAGGAAGGGACTCGAGATCTTTAGTGACCAGTTTAAGAAACATAGCAATATTGGCACTAGAGCCCATGTATGGGGTAAAGTTACTCTTTGGCCGAAGGGAAGAGAAGGGGCCATGTCCTGGTTCTCTTTTGCTGTCTTCCAACAGTGAGATAAGATCTTGGAGGTTTTCTAGATCTAAATCACTAGCAGAGGGCGACTAGGAGGAGATAATAGTATCTCTTTACGTTTATACAGGGCTAGTTTGCGTCCGAAAAGGTTTATGTCCTTTATCCATTCGAATAAATTCAAACCACATGACGGTGTAAAGGACAAACCCTTCTTGAGAACGCTTAACTGATTAGATGTTAAAATCTTTGTGGTTAAATTAACCACTTGTAATGTATTGGTGGTAGTTAATATTGATTCCACCTCCTGCCTCTGCGTCTCTCTCTGTACCCCCATATCTCTCTGTCTCTTAGTTTTGGCCAGGGCCCCTTCTTGTCATATGTCTCTTTCCCTGGGGTTTTCCCCTCTTCCAATCCTGGGTAATTCTAAAAAAAGGAGAGGAGCGATTGTCTTGAGAATGGGTAGGAACCCCCTCGCTGCCACGTCGCTCTCCCCCACCTCTTTCTGTGTCTGAATTTTCCCATTCGGGGGAGGAATCGGGTGGTTCATGATAACTACGTTTAGTGTTAGTTCTATCAATCTTAGCTATTTTATAATCGTTCGCATCCCTACGAAATTTCTTTTGTTTCCTCTCTTTTATTTAGTTTGTAAACTTATCAATATTCCTTTTTAACTTAGCTTCAAATTCCTGAAACTCTGAGTTCTCTTCCCATTGTTCTGTTTGTTTTAGTTCTGTGTCCAAATCAGTTGTTGCTGACTCTAATTTCCTGGACTCATGTTCTATCAGAAGTACCATCAATTCCTTGGAACAATTTGATCAAATATCTTCCCACTTCTGAGTAAATGCCTCGTTATCTATCCCATCCGAGGGGAAGGTATTAATCCTTAACCCTCTGGGTAAAAGGCTAATTTTACATAGTTTTTGAAGCCGGACGTCTCCCACCACAGCTTTATTTTTATTTATTTTTTGTAACTTTTTTCTATATTGAGAAAAAAAGAGTTTTCATGTCAGTGGGAGGGACCAGTGGTCCTACAGTGGGGTATATAGAGAACAATAACTCCGCTTCTTGTACTCTTACGTTGAGAATCAACTTTACTAGACAGGTAACCTGCCATGTTAGCAAAAAGGTGTGAGCTGGAGGGGAGGGCATGCTTCAACTCCCCATTGAGTTCAATATGGTAACGATATACAATCGCAGCTCATAACATGTTTATTATATCAGTGTTTATTCATTGTAGATATCCCTAGCCTAACCCCCAGGCAATTTGTAGGTAGCCTTACTTAATTGCACTATTTGCACACACCTTATTCTGAGGTGTGTTGTATATATGTTATATAGCATAAGGACTATGCAGTCTCTTACACACTTGGGTTTGCTTTTGTTTCCCTTATTCTTGCACCTTTAATACTGGCGCCTATTTGCTAGTGTAGCTACCTACTATCAATTTACACGTCAAGTGTACGATTCGACTGACTATATAGAGCATAGCCCTTCCATATATAGTAATATTTATGTATCACCATTACCAATACAGACACATTTCTGAGAATTAGAAATCTGTCTCGCATATAGGGACCACCATTGGGACCCAGTCCGGTACTTAACGTCCTCTAGATTTTTTTAATTAGTATATTTCTTATATGATTTTTCTCTGTGTGGATAAATATTTGATTAATAAACTTGATATTATTATTTAATTAGTAGGGGTTGAGTGCTCACATTAGGGCTTCTTTTCTCAGTTGTAAATACTCAGAGCGAAGGACGGCTTCATAGAAAAAAAGAAGAACATACACAAAAATAGTGCAAAATTGTATGGAACCGTGGTTTGAGTAATTCAGCAGCTCGCAGAGTGCCTACTCCCAAGTTCCAAATCATATACAGGCGTATAGAATCAGGATTTCTTCATGATAGCATATCCCAATGAACAGAGGTAATCTCAGAGACGAAAAAGGCACAATACTGTAGGGATACACATTTCTTTTTATAAAACCCTTAGATTTTGTGCTTACAAGATGCACATTCTTTACGCGCATAGATAAAACGAGTTTAATCTCCTTCATGATCAGACTCTCGCAAGCCTCGGCATCACGCACTCTGGTTCCTTGCGTCACTTCTGGTTTCTACTGCCCGGGAACACGAAACTCGCGTCTTTGCGTTCCCCGCTCTCTGGACTCCAGGACTCTACGCGTTTCGCTGGTGATCAGCTTCCTCGGGAGTCAGTCCACAGAAGCCAAGACTGTCAGTGAGTGAGACTCGCTGCCAGTGAGGGAGACCTTGCCTGGAAATGGGATATATCTGATTACCCTAAACCAGGGTTTCAGGATATCCCTGCTTCAGCACAGGTGGCTCAAACAGTGGCTGTCGAAGACTGTACCCACCTGTGCTGAAGCAGGGATATCCTGAAAAACCTGGCCTGTTGGTAGCCCTTGAGGACAGGAGTTGGCCACCCCTGCCCTAAAAACCTGACACAGGACGCACAATAATTAAATATGGTGAACGCAATGATGCCGTTTGTTATATTTCATAACATTAAATTAGGAAAGATTCTACATTATTTATCGTAAATGAGGAATATGTTATTGGGGCATTGTTATACAAATAGGAAGAACTGTAGGTTCAATAGCACCCAAAACTGACAGCCCGTGTGACGAGCAGGAGAAGGAATTCTAATTAGATGGGATTTATTAGGCAAATGTAACATTTAGCTCACAGAAATACCTCACTTCTGCCTGTGACAGGTGGTGTGCTGTAGGACTGTATCTTTGGAATTGGGAGATAATATTGAAACATACTGTTTAGTTTCTGGTGTTTTGTTTGTCACTTGTGGTGCAGAGATACATTGGATCACTTCACCAATCATTGTATCTAAAAAAACAACTATCCAGTTCCTAAACCTTCTGGAAAACTGGGAATCACCGACTTGTGTGCCTGGCAGGCCTCAGCATGCCTGGCAGGCCTCAGCCCCTCACACTCATCCTGTGCGAGGGGAAAGCACCTAAAGTTCAAACTTTGTTTGAAATATGATTGCAAAACATTGTCATTCGTATCATTGGCCTTCTTGCTATGATTTAAAGGGGCCGCCCAACCTAGGACGAAAGTGGCCCCAGGACAGTGACAAGTTAGGCTGCGCTTAGAGTGACGGCGGCAGTGACGTCAGGCGACGGTCGCTGGAAATATCAAATTGAGATGACTTCCAGCGATCGCGACCAAGCCGTCGCTCCGTCGCGCCGTGGCGTCACGCTTACTATATGCGCACGCGACCGCGGAAATGCATTTGCTTTGACGCGATGTCGCCGGCACTATAAGCGCAGCCTTAAATAGAGCTAAAACCTTAAAAATAAAAAATTAAATAACGGACAAGTATTTTTTCTTTAAATAATAGTAAAACGTTTAATATTTCCATTGTGATCATGGTTTTATGATGTTTTGCAAAGCGGATTGGTTTTGATATCAGTGTTCCCGACAAGAAGTGATCCATACAAATTTTACTCACGGTAGAAATATGTCACACAGTTACTTTAAGGGGATTGAATCTTTCTAATGACGCTAATTGCACTGATTAGTTATTTAAAAAAAAATGTTTGAGCAGTTAGCTTGAACTGGCCCTTTAAATGAAAAACAATGGTCACCTATAGAAAGCTTCTTCTCTGGCCGTGCAGATGCAGCGCACAGGTCCGTCACTAGAGAGCGCTCAAGCACAAAGGTTCTCACTGAGCAGCCCTTTGTGCTATTCTGCCTCGTGCGGCCCTGCTGCAGGAAGCAGGATGGAGGCTGAGCCTGTGGCAGCCCATGTGCTTCTGTGGGAGATGCGTGCTGCACGGTGCAGGGCGCACATCCAGGACCAGGGGTCACCTATCAATAGTTGCTACTATGTCTGTAAATGTGTTACAAGAGGGGGGGGGGGGGAATAGCATGAATGGCTCCTGGGCTCTCCCCCTTCATACAGTCTGCGGCCCAATGAGCTGCCAATGAAGTATAAGGACATGTAAGGAGACCTGGTCGGTTTGCTGTAATTGAAACATGTATGTAACTGAGCAGCCTGCAATGTGTCCCCTTCACGGGATTATTGCGCGTGGAGCCGGGACTGTTAGTCCGTGGAATAAAAACATTAACCCTTGCCTGACTCTGAAATCTTCCTATTTTTTTTTGTAACATCCATTACTTATTAAACAGTGTTTTCTTTTTTTTTTTTATGAGTAAATACAAATCCCACGTGAGCGCATTCACATGTCAGGTCTGCAACACCGCCTTTCTCCATTATCTGTGATCATACAGTGCTTCCAGTGCAGCCAAGGATTCTGGGTAATGACATGCAAATGAGCACTCAGTGTCACCTTTTGCTTCTTGTCCACCTTCACATGGATCCCTATATATATATATGTATGTATGTATGTATGTATGTATGTATGTATGTATGTATGTGTGTGTATATATATGAGCATACAGCTATATTTGCATATTTGCTTTCCTGTGGAGGGTTTTTGTCACTTTTTTTACTCACCATAACTTAACTCAGTTTTATATATATATATATATATATATATATATATATATATATATATATTCCCGCTGCTCATTGCAAAGTGAAATTAAAGCCTTCCCCTGTCGTTTGATATAGATGAATGTGGGTAATTCGAGGAGCATCTTAACTGAAGCAGTGTTTGCGCAGAAGGGGGTAAGTAGGAAGAAGAAAAGACGAGGAGAGAGGAATGTGATAAACCCTCAAATAGCTCAATGGTGCAAAGAAGGGACAGGAAGAGAGGGGTTTCCATCCCGCAACTTATTTACTACAGCTAAACAATGGGGATGGGGGGTGGAGTGGTAACAGGAAAAACTCTTCCCTGAAAAAGTATTGGATGCATGGAAGGGCTTCCCAGGAGAGTGAGGTAGGGATAGGACAACGTTTTAGATCCTCTAGTATGGGGGGAGGGGGGGGACAACTCCAGTCCTCAAGGGCCACCAACAGATCAAGTATTTAGGACATCCCTGCTTCAGCCCAAGTGGCTCAGTCATTATGATGCACCACCTGTACTGAAGCAGGCAGATCCTGAAAACCTGATCTCATTGGTGGCCCTTGAGGACTGGAGTTTGCCGCCCCGGGGTAGAAGATACGTTGAGATTTGCATGCGGATTTCCAGCAGGAGCTGTTCCCAGAAATACTGCAAGAAGCAAATGAAGTGTGAGGCTGCGCGTATAGTGCTCCCGACGGGTGACGTCACAGCGAAAGTTATGTTGCGCTTTGCGGCGGCGGCGGCACCGCGGGCTTCCGGGCATTTGATTTGTTCAGGGGCTGTCACATGAGGCGACATCCCTTGAAAAATCAAATATTCCCGGCTTCCAAAGTCCGCGACGCGCCGTCGCTCCGTCGCATTGCCGCCGTCGCGCTTACTATAAGCGCACGCGGCGGCGGCAATGTATTTGTTTTTGGGCGGCGTCGCGTCGCCCGTCGCGGGCACTATACGCACGGCCTATGCATTCAAAGTTGACGGACAGAGGGGCCAGCAACGCATTGCAAGGCATCGTCTCCCAGCACTTAAAGGGACACGTTCCCTGCTGTGTTCACATGCGCAGATTATTTGCTCAAATATATATATATATATATATATATATATACATATATACACACACACTAATGTATATATCTGACATTGATCTGGGGAGCTGTAACTTGGAGCAGGAGTTAAATGTGCAGTTAGTAGCAGATCGTTACAGCTATATTAAGGCTATATTAAGGCAGGGGTTCTCAACTCCAGTCCTCAAGCCAACCCCCGACAACCGGTCAAGTTTTCAGGATATCCCTGCTTCAGCACAGGTGGCGCAATCAGTCCCTGCTGCAGCTGGCTCAATCAGAGCTCAGTTTTAGGCCTGGGATATAGCGACGAAACGCATGGCCGGCCGAGCGATCTGTGGATTGAGATCCACGGCGACAGGGAGGCGCGGCCGTGACGGCACGAGGCTGGTTCGCCCTCATTGGCTGAACCGCTCCCGTGACCCGCCCGTCGCGCGACAAACACAAATTCTCTTGTCTGCTGAAAACGGCGTCGCGCTTCATCGCCTGCCTCATAGAGCTGTGGCCTGTTGTTCGCGCGTGCGTGGTCGCTCGCACTATGGGCGTGGCCGCTCGCACTATGGGCGTGGCCGCTCGCACTATGGGCGTGGCCTTAGACTGAGCCTCTGATTGAGCCACCTGGGCTGAAGCTGAGAAATCCTGAAACCCTGACCTGTTTGGGGGGGGGGAGGGGGCTTGAGGACTGGAGATGAGCCCCCCTGTATTAAGGAATAAAAGAAATCGGAGCCGGAACAATGGGCGGGTATCAAAAGGTTTAATTAATGAGAAATAAAACATGCATGTGACTTTGAACGAGGCGTGTTTATTAGAGGCTGGAGTCAGATGCATGCATACAAGGCTCGGGAGTACATTCCTCCTGTGTGTTCAGTATGTGCCTCCGTGACATTTGACCCTGCAGCACACAATGCAGCCTGGCTGGGTTTAAGTGAACCACTTAAATTCACCCCATCACTTTCCTTTGTACTGTACAATTAATAAGATGCTAAGCACTGAAGCAATCACATATGTGTCTTCCCATTTGCAGTTCGTGATCAAGAACAATAGGGTCAGCTCAGACCAGCCTTGCGATGGGGCGTCGGAGGCTGCTGAGAAGGGCTCCCCGCCGCTCGGGTTTTTATTCTCCTAATGAACCCTACTGGCATTCCGTTTTTGGGGGAGCATCTTGCGTCTGTAAACACAGCCTTCGGTTGCAGGGGAAGAGCAGATGGGCCATTTCACTCTGCCCGTTTTCGCTTCTCACGCTGAAGATGCTAGAGAAGGGGGTGCCCGCTCCCGTCCTCAAGGGCCACCACCCGGTCTGCTTTTGAGGATAGCCCTGCTTCAGCACAGGTGGCCCAATCAGAGGCTCAGTCACAGACTGCTTCAGCACAGGTGGCTCAATCAGAGGCTCAGTCTTTGACCTGAAGCAGGGACTGATTAAGCCACCTGTGCTGAAGCTGGGATATCCTGAAAACCTAACTTGTTGGGGGGGTTAGGGGGGGTCTTGAAGACGGGAGTGGGCCACTCCTGTTTAACACAAACAAATAGGTATCAGAGAGCACCAGACCCCTCCCCACACACACAAAGATTATGCACCCCCAACATATAAACAAAGCAAGTGGCATGGTGTAACCACAGGGCCCAGGGGCTCAATCTCCCTCCTCCTGTCGCCATCCAAGCCCCTTATTGTTCCCGATATCCCACTCTCCCTGGGGCCCAGAGCTGCTTTGTGCCTTGATTTCAAAGTGCACATTAGCCAGCTCCCTAATAGGCCCGATTGTGGAGCTCAGTGTCTGTTATTACAGCCTGAAATGTGTTGTTTGCAGACATTTGTGCAGCTAATTATTTCAAACGCGGGCGTCGGTACCAGAAACAGATTATTACCGCCCCCCACCCCTTTCTCCCTAAGGGTGTCACAGGTGAGAATTAAATAATGAAATAAAAACGTAGCACCTTTTAGTGAATCTGGGCCTTTGTGCTTGAAGTCTTTGAAGTGGGAGACCTCAATTTGGGGCAGTGACAGCTTTGTGTGACCAGTCAAGTTATTTGTGCCCCGTTAGATCGTAAGCTCTTCAGGGCAGGTTTTTGTCGCCCGTATTTTTCATGTGGCATAGTGCATTGTACACGATCAGTGCTATAAAGGAGCAAATTGTTATTTATACCACCCCCTGCCCTGTGCGCTGTGGAATATATTGACATCTTCTGAATAAGTGCTCATTACGTATAAACCTTTTACTTTACTTTAAAGTTTTACTTTCATAACAGTTATCTTCATATAGCGCTTGAACGTCAACATTACTGACATCAAATTAAAACCAACGGTCCTACGTTGATGAGGAAAGGTGACGTTTTGGGGACCCAGGGACTAAACAATGTTAAAAAAATATATTGTAATAATTCAGATTTTGGTGAATATATTATTTTTACGAGGCTCCTGGTGCTGTGAAATAGTGGTGCGACCCTCTGCTAAGTGAGTTTTCAAATGAATGGAAATGCCTGAAATTTATTAAAGCAATGATTCCTGCCAGTAAGATGAGACGACACGGCAGTCTTCATACTTTAGCTGTATACCAGGGGTGGGCAGGGATATCCTTAAAACCTGACATGCTGGTAGGTGGCCTTTGAGGATGGGAGTTGGTCAGCACTGCTGTATATGGAAACTTGTATCAAATATGCACCCAAATAGAACATACTGTACTGCTTTTGCCAGAGACTCAATTTATACAAATTTAAATATTTTTTTTGGAAAACCTGCCAATTCCTTTTTACTTAGACGTCCTGTCTTATAGTAGAGACTGACCGCCAGCGAAGACCTCACCTTTCACCTAAGGTGTCCTCTGCCACCGTACACTCACATTCACCTATGGATTGCACTCACTTTTTCCCAAACGCCCCCTCCCCCCAATATTTTGGGGGAATGCTTTTATTATATTTGCCCCCCTGTTCTGGGGGTTTTGCCCCGTGTATCAGCCACTGAAGGACAACGGCGTTCCCGAGTCGTCCGCAGCATATGAGCAACAATCACAGTTTCCAAGGAGACGCAGATTTGAACCAGAGGACCTATTGATCTGCATTGAAATACTACTCTACCACTGGTCCCTCGTCCGTGTAGTATATCAAGGAAGAACAGAGAGAAATACCTGAAAGATGTTGTTAAAGCACCATTGGGGACCCGAGAAGTGACCTGAATTCTGGGGGAAACTTCTTTAGATGTCTAATGAAGCAAGATGTGTCTGAGAGAAAGTCTGAAATACAATTATTTGTTCACGTTGGCTTCATATCAAGGAACATATCTGAAGAGTTTACAATGAGTGTCTCCATGGCAAAGCCAGCAGTAAGTGTTCTACAGGGTTTTATTTATTTATTTATTTATAAAATATTTTACCAGGAAGTAATACATTGAGAGTTACCTCTCGTTTTCAAGTATGTCCTGGGCACAGAGTTAGGACAAATAATACATGGTTACAAATACAGTTACATAAATGAAAAGGGTATACATTATATACAAGACATTGCATGCACAGTTAAAGAAAATATATATTATGGGCGAATGAAACAGTTACAGACCAGATTAAAATGTGAGACAGCATTAGATTTGAAAGAACTTAAACTGGTGGTGGATGTGAGAGTCTCTGGTAGGTTGTTCCAGTTTTGGGGTGCACAGTAAGAGAAGGAGGAGCGGCCGGATACTTTGTTGAGCCTTGGGACCATGAACAGTCTTTTGGAGTCTGATCTCAGGTGATAGGTGCTGCATGTGGTAGGGGTGAGGAGCTTGTTCAGATAGCTGGGTAGCTTTGGCCTAGAGCGGCGGAGAGCTGTGTTGGTCCTTTCTTCCAAGCAGTAACACAGGAGGGAGAGGGAGTAGGGGGTATGATACCTTTTATTGGACCAACAAGTAGTTGATATGTTACATTCTTTCCAATCTCTCAGGGTTCATCGGTCTATACGGAAGGTTTGGGATTCATGGTTCTTCAATGAAAACATGAATAAGCAAATAGATCATAAATAAATAACGGGAAACCAGCGAGGATGTTCAAAAATACAAAAATGTATTTAATCTAAATAACACATTGTATGTATGTATGTATGTATGTATGTATGTATGTATGTATGTATAAACTCCAACAATGTAAGCAGCACTTATCAAATTGACAATAATGCTGCGTCCATGGTCGGGCAGACCGTGCGGAGACGTGCGCACGCTGACCAATCAAACTGCCCAAGGCAGTGATCGCTTCCGTGCGGTGGGCGGAAGCGGGAGGGGGCGCGCGTTGCCCAAGAAATCAGTTCAAACTGATTTCACGGCGCGATGGGCCAGTCACGTGAGCGGTTCGCCCAATGAGGGCGAACCAGCTCTGTGATGTCACTGGCCCGCCCCCAGACATGCCCACAGACGGGCACGTACCATGGCCAGGGAAAGCACCCGCTTTCCCTCAGCCTCCGTAGGCTCAAATTACTATGGACGCAGCCCAAGGGGAAAATAGAGTTAAATCAATGAGAATAAGAACAGCACGTAAATTATAACATTAGGAAAAGGAGATCCTGCCATGAAGAGTTTACACTCTAGGTGTAGAAGTAGATTGGAAAATCAATTTATCAACAAAACATTATATAAAAAAATATCTGCACTATGTATACACATAATAGTATATGTTAAGGTATATGTTAAAGTACTTTTAAATATAAATTAAGAGTTTGGCTACATTATGCCAAATGTGTGTGTGTGTGTGTGTGTGTGTGTGTGTGTGTATGTATGTATACATATTTATTTCTAAAACCTGTTGCTTTTTCCTCTGCAATATAACAAAGATACGCCCTTTCCTCTGTTGCTCGACTGCTAAAACTCTGACTCAGGCCCTCATTCTCTCCCGTCTTGATTACTGTAACCTCCTGCTGTCCGGCCTTCCTGCCTCTCACCTGTCTCCCCTACAATCTATCCTTAACGCTGCTGCCAGAATCACTCTACTCTTTCCTAGATCTGTCTCAGCATCTCCCCTCATGAAATCCCTCTCCTGGCTTCCGATCAAATCCCGCATCTCACACTCCATTCTTCTCCTCACTTTTAAAGCTTTACACTCTTCTGCCCCTCCTTACATCTCAGCCCTAATTTCTCGTTATGCACCATCCAGACTCTTGCGTTCTTCTCAAGGATGTCTTCTTTCTACCCCCTTTGTATCTAAAGCCCTCTCCCGCCTTAAACCTTTTTCATTGACTGCCCCTCTCCTCTGGAATGCCCTTCCCCTCAGTACCCGACTAGCACCCTCTCTATCCACCTTTAAGACCCACCTTAAGACACACTTGCTTAAAGCATATGAATAGCACTGTGGCTATCTGAACACATGGCACATAAAGCTTGGCCCCCTGCAGATGCACTTACCAGAACTCCCTCCTACTGTCTCTGTACGTTCTCCCTACCTACCAATTAGACTGTAAGCTCCTCGGAGCAGGGACTCCTCTTCCTTAATGTCTAAAGCATTTATTCCCATGATCTGTTATTTATATTATCTGTTATTTATTGGATTACCACATGTATTACTGCTGTGAAGCGCTATGTACATTAATGGCGCTATATAAATAAAGACATACAATACAATACAATGTGTATATATATATATATATGTATATATATATATATATATATGTAGAGGTATCAGTACCGTGTTAGCCGAGCTTCAATAATCAAAAAATAAATAGATGATACCGTTCTGTGGCTAACGAAATGCTATATATATGCTATATATATATATATATAGCATACTACAACACACATCACTGCGAAATGCTCAAAGAACTAGATTGGTCATCACTAGAGTCTAGGCGCAAAGTTCACCTTTCCTGTCTCACCCTCAAATACTTTCTGGGCAAGCTACCCAGCTACCTGAACAAGCTCCTCACCCCTACCACATGCAGTACCTATCACCTGAGATCAGACTCCAAAAGACTATTCATGGTCCCAAGACTCAACAAAGTATCCGGACGTTCCTCCTTCTCCTTCCGTGCACCCCAAAACTGGAACAACCTACCAGAGACTCTCATATCCACCACCAGCTTAAGTTCTTTCAAATCTAAGGCTGTCTCACACTTTAATCTGGTCTGTAACTGTTTCATACGCTCATAATATATATTTTCTTTAACTGTGCATGCAATGTCTTGTATATAAATGTATACCTTGTTCATTTATGTAACTGTATTTGTAACCATGTATTATTTGTTTTACTCTGTGCCCAGGACATACTTGAAAACGAGAGGTAACTCTCAATGTATTACTTCCTGGTAAAATATTTTATAAATAAATAAATAAATAAATAAATAAATAAATATATATATATATATATATATATATATATATATATATATATATATCTGCCTTAGATCCTGTGATTGAATGGCAAAGTGTGAAAAGTTGTGGTAACAATAAATTAATGTTCCAAATGAAATGAAAGCTTCAAATAAGGGGGGTTCTGCTCAGCATGACTGTGACTCAGACAATGAGTCTCTGATACAAAGGCAGCTCCTGATGGATGCTGAGGATGGAAGGATACAATGAGCTGATACAATCACTTGCTTTGATTGTGGTTTCCTGTTCTTTAACACTTAGAGAGGATTGCATCATATTGCAGAGCAGTAGTGTGAATATATATATATATATATATATATATATATATATATATATATTTATATATATAATTCTTGGACATACGTAATAATATACACATTTATTCACATTTCAAGATCGTTTCGGATCTGTTATTATTTTTGTAAATAATGATTACATTCTCATTGTTTTATAAAACATCTAAAAGTTTTTTTTTAGGGTATCACAATAATGCTATAAAATGTACCACATGGGCTATGAAAAAAGGTACAGAAACTATGTTCTCCCTGAAAAAAAAATGTGCGTGTGCCTTAAGGCAGTCTGTACGCTCAGCGTCCGCATGGTCTGCGGCACCATGTCCGAGGTCTTAGACAGGTCTTCAACCATTATCACCTAGCATACAGTGCTCCCACTGCAGCAAAGGATTCTGGGAAATGACTTGCAAATGAGCACACAATGTGTCACCTTTTGCCTGGAATATCCATTCACATGGAGTATATATATATATATACAGTGTTCGACAAACCTATACATTTGCTCGCCCCGGGCGAGTGGATTTAACCCCCGGGCGAGTAAATATTGGCCCAAGCAGCACACGTTTGGTACTAGGTGGCGAGTAGATTTTTTGGTGTGGCGAGTAGATTTTTTGGTGATTTGTCAACCACTGTATATATATATTGTGACATAGTCGCAGGATAATGGGCAGCTTTCTGTCTAAGTTTATAGAAGAAAGTGCAGATTTAGGCCTCGGACATGGTCAAAAAGACCTTGCTGAGGCACGCTGAGGGGAAACATTATCCCTATCAGCGCGGCTTTAGACGGCGCTTCCGCACGCTTCCGCAGCCACAGAACGGTATCATCTATTTATTTTTTGATTATTGAAGCTCGGCTAACACGGTACTGATACCTCTACATATATATATATATATATACATATATATATATATATATATATATATACACATTGTATTGTATTGTATGTCTTTATTTATATAGCGCCATTAATGTACATAGCGCTTCACAGCAGTAATACATGTGGTAATCCAATAAATAACAGATAATATAAATAACAGATCATGGGAATAAATGATTTAGACATTAAGGAAGAGGAGTCCCTGCTCCGAGGAGCTTACAGTCTAATTGGTAGGTAGGCAAGTTTAAATTTTGTCGCTCATGCAAGCGCAGGGCCGGTCACGTGACTGCCAGAAGCCAATGGCAGTCCGTGAAGTCGGCGCCTTGACGTGGCGCGCTAGACCCGCCTCCCGAAAGCCTCCCACCCGGCACACAAGCGTGCTCGCTGACGCTCATGCAGGGACAAGAAAAATCTCCTGCTTGAGCAGGAGAGCATTAGCGTCAGCGCTGCTCCCTGCACCATGTCCCAGGCCTTAGTATGGAAGTGATCCATTCCAGTTTCTGAGACTGTGGGATAGAAACCCCAGGAAAGAGATTGGTGGTTCTGGCTTTTCTCTCACCGCTCTCCCAATCACTAGAACAGGTATTTAGAGCAGAGAGGATTACTTTTTCAGTCTCTCACCTAGAGCCTGGGGCACGCTGCTCCCCTGTATCCAGTTCGGGGAGGATGCCCCCTTCATGACCTGCGGAGTCCGGAAGCATTGCCTGGACTCTGGGGACGCTGTCCCGCATCCATCAGTTAAACTGTGTCTAAAAACTGTGGATATTATTATGCTGTATCTAGTGACCCTAAATGAGAGGGTATTGTTTAAACTGGGGAACCAGGTTAGTTGGCCCAGCAACAGTTAGAGAGGCATATTCTGCGGTGCAGTTAGATCCCTGAAAGGGATAGGATTTATTTATATGATTTCTTTGGTTTCTAAATATATGATATGAGTAAACCGCTGAAGGTTAATAACGGAGTGCCTCCTGCTATAACCTGTTAAAGCTGCAGTCCCTTAGTGGGATACAAATAAAGCAGACAGAAGCCTGAGTTAAGCAACATAATGCTTTGTGTTATCCTGTTATTTCTCTAATTAACCCTATAGAAGACTGTGTCGTGAAGAGCCCAGACAGACGTCAGCGCTACAAAAGAGGAGCGTTTGTCACCCCACACACTCTGGCTTTGCATCTGATTCCCATGTTGTGCTTTAAAGCTGTGTTAACAGCGAGCATTAGTATATGGTTTTTCAGGCAAAAGGTGACATGGTGTGCTCATTTGCATGTCACTTCCCAGAATCCCTTGCTGCAGTGGAAACACTGTATGACTTAAGGTGTTAAATGGTGTGAGTGGAAATATAAATTTATAATGCAGCTGGAACAGACTGTAGGTAAGGAGGTGCAGGTGTGTGAGGTGGTTTAGAGGGGCAGATGTTGGGGGTGGGTCAGTTAGAGGGGCAGATGGGGGTGGTGGTAGGGCAAATTTTGGGGGTGGGGCAGACGGGAGTGTAGATGTTGGTGGTGGGGTAAGAGGGGCTGATGGGGTGGAGCAGATGGTTGCCCCTCACATGCAGGAACTCACTGGGGTAACTGAGACAAGCTGCTTTGAGAAGCGGATGTGACAGGCCATGCTGGGGGCAGCACACGGCAGCCCCCACCGCTGCAGCCGATTGGCTGCCCATCTCTGCCAATCACCCCGGGCCCCTCCCTCTCACTCAGGTATGCAGGCGGGCTGGAGCCACGGCCCCTCCCCCCCCGAATGACGTCTGTATCCACCAACCACGAGGCAGGGGCGGCCGTTGGCCTTTTTCAAATGTGGGTGGGGCCTGCTTCCTGCGCGCTTTGATTGACGGGGCAGCCCCTCCCTCTCAGTGCGCAAAGAAAGGAATGGAAGTAGCGGCGAAGGGGCGGGGCCAGGGCGCTGAGTGGCAGCGGGTTCAGCCAATCAGATCCCAGGCTCGGCTCGCAGGCCGCCCCCGCCTCGTCGTGTGGCGCGGCCGGCGGGATAGGTGGGTTTCCCGGACAGCATCTCCTCCGGAGCCCGCGGGTAAGAGGGACAACCGGAGCCAGGGGCGGCATCACAGGGCCAGAGGAGGATCCCCCGGAGCGCCCGGGCCCAAGCCAGGGGAGCGGAGCCGCCTTCTCCCGCTGCGCAGCGCGGACCTGCACGGCGCTTTGTGTGTAGCCCGGAGACAGGAGGCGGCGAGGAGGACAGAGGTGCGGGGTACGGAGGTGCGGTGTACGGGGGGGGGTCAGAGGGAGAGCGCAGTAGCCGTGTGCGCCTATATACATACATGCGCCTATATACATACATACATTACATGCACACAGCGGGGTATATACCTCCTCTATAAATCACTTTGCAGATACACGGGAGTATATTCACCTCCACTATATATCACTCTGCAGATACACGGGGGTATGTACACCTCCACTATGTATCACTCTGCAGATATACGGGAGTATATACACCTCCACTATATATCACTCTGCAGATACACGGGAGTATATACACCGCCACTATATATCACTCTGCAGATACACGGGGGTATATACACTTCCACTATATATCACTCTGCAGATACACGGGGGTATATACACCTCCACTATATATCACTCTGCAGATACACGGGAGTACATACACCTCCACTATATATCACTCTGCAGATACACGGGGGTACATACACCTCCACTATATATCACTCTGCAGATACACGGGGGTATATACACCTCCACTATATATCACTCTGCAGATACACGGGGGTATACACACCTCCACTATATATCACTGCAGATACACGGGGGTATATACACCTCCACTATATATCATTCTCCAGATACACGGGGGTATATACACCTCCACTATATATCACTCTGCAGATACACAGGGTTATATACCTCCCCTATCTATCACACTGCAGATACACGGGGTTATATACCTCCCCTATCAATCACACTGCAGGTACAGTGGGGTATATACCTCCCCTATTTATCACACTGCAGGTACAGCGGGGTATATACCTCACTATATATCACACTGCAGATACAGAGGGGGTATATACCTCACCATTATATATCACACTGCAGATTCAGCGGGGGTCTATACCTAACCTAGATATCACACTGCAGATACAGCGGGGGTATATACACCTCACCGTTATATATCACACAGCAGATACAAGGGGTATATACCTCCCCTGTATATCACACTGCAGATACAGGGGTGTATATACCTCCCATGTATGTCACACTGTAGATACAGGGGGTGTATATACCTCACTATATAGACTATAGCCTACTGCAGTTACACAGGGTATATACCTCCCCTATATATTACACTGCTGATACATGAGCTATATACTTCAATATATATCTATATAGATATAGATATATATCTCACACTGCAGATACAGGGGGTATATACCTCCCCAATATATCACACTCCAGATATACGGGTTATAGCCCTCACTATCTCTAGCTATATCACACTGCAGATGCAGGGGGTACATACCTCACTATATAACACGCACACGCACACGCACACGCACACACACACACACACACACACACACACACACACACACACACACACACACACACACACACACACACACACACACACACACACACACACACACTGGCTATATAATGCACTATAACATCACACACAGGATATGGGTAGGTACATACCTCACTATATACATCACACACATGACTGGTATATACTCCTCTATATACACCGCACAGCAGATATAGGTGTGTATATATCTTGCAATTTACATTGCACAGCAGATATTGGGAGGTGTACTGTATAGAGCTTGCATTATATGCTGCATAGCAGATACAGGGTGGAATATATAGCCCGCTATATACCTCACAGATCTAGTACACAGTGCGTGTTAGAGAAAGTGAGGAGGGGAATCGGTGTTATGCAAGTATAAATATACATGTTCTTATTTTGTGTACCTGGGCCAGACATGGAAAGTACTGACATACACCCCTGCTTGATCATCAGAAAAAACAAGTTGTTTTTATATCTCAAGAGGAGTTATCCCACTTCTAGGCTCCCAGCACCTTGAATACGTGGGATGCAGCCCATTAAACGCCTTATGGGTACATGGGTGTGAAAAAGGGACAGAGATACACCCCATTATTTATCAAATGTGTGCAGTGGTGGCTACCTATACAAAAATACACCCATGTAGTTTACCTTCAGTACTAAGGGGGGTTTCATAGAGGGCGCAGTTCTCCTGTATAATGATGGGTTAGGGAGAACACAAAATATAAATAAACACCCTGTTTATTCAATGTATGGCTTTCTCTGCCCCAGTGACTGAATTGCTTCACTAACTGTTCCCTCAGACAGGAACGAGGGCTGATATAGGACCACAGAAGTGTGTAAGAGTAGAAATGTCCCCATTTCTTGGCTATTCCCACGAGTGGGGTGTTTAAAAGAGGCACACAAACTAAGTAACCACAAGACTTGGGGGTACAGATAGCAATGTCATTAGTTCACCATAGAAGTAAACCCAGACACAGACCTGCCCATCAACCCCCCTGGCTGGACAGTATTGTGAATGTATTGGATACCACCTTCTGTAGCACATGGCGGAGGTACTTTGTAAAGAGGACACCCAGACATCTCCTCATTCTCCTCCCTCAGGCCTGCAAGATAGCACTTGGGTCCATGTCTCAGCCCTGGGCCCTTCCGGAGCAGGTTTGAAGAGACCAAGCAGGGAGGGGGAGGCTCCCAGCCCTGTCCTCCTCCTCCCCGGGGAGCGGCCCCTTGTGTCCCCGGACCCCCGGACCCGGAGAGTGGATGTGGGTTTGTCATGAGTCCGGCCGGCTGCTCCCATGTGAACAGCTTTAAGGTGGACAACTGGAAACAGAACCTGCGAGTCATTTATCAGTGCTTTGTGTGGAGCGGGACGCCTGAGACGAGAAAGAGAAAGGTGCGTGTATATCGTCTGTAGATCAGGAGACGTGTGCGTTATTGAAATCTTCCCTCTGAAGGAATACTGTAGGTGTCTCACGGATATAGCTGCAGTACTAATCACCAATTATATCTTGGCCTGCTCTAGAATACTTTATCTGGTTCTAAGCCACAGGTGGGCAAAGTGAGTCCCCAAAGGCCACCAACAGGTCACGTTTTCAGGATATGCCTGCTTCAGCACAGTTGGCTCAGTAGAAGACAGACACTGATTGAGCTACCTGTGCTGAAGCAGAGGGATCCTGAAAACGTGACCTATTGATGGCCCTTGTGGACTGGAGTTGCTCACACCTGTTCTAATCTCACGAATCTGAGATGTTATAAAGTATCCATTTGAATCATAAGTTATATTATTTAGTCTTTTTTTAGCAATAAACTCGTAAGGGGACAGCGTTTATAATTCAGAGGCCTATTAATCTACAACTCTAGACTTTACTAATATAGGCCAGGGATCTGTGACCTTGCTTATCATAATGAACGACTTTTTTAATTCTACAAATGAGAAAGAAGCCAAAAAGTCTGTTTCTGCAGAAGCAAATTGGGCGCCTATTGAAATCCCATAATAGCTTTATATTCCAATGGAATGGTGATCCTGTGGTCACATTTGCTATAGTCTTTGCGTGTGTGATGCTGTCTCTTCCATCCTCTCCTATAATGGTGCAGTCCAATTCTCCCTGGAATCCCGAAGGCCTGGAGATGAGATATTCTATATGCGCGCACACACTTGTCGATCTTCACTAATTACCCCCTCCCATGTCTCTACCTCTCATCCAGTGATGACGTGCGGACACCTCACGTTCTCCGCAGGCATCCCACTTCTAAATATACACGTTCGTTTGTCCTCCTGCGTTCCGACTCCCCTGCAGCTCTTTGCATGTACCTGCTCTTTGTATATAGAGGCTTCTCTCCCCAGATACGCCCAACAGTATTTTCCTTTTCATCATCTCCATTTATCCCTCAATCCTATAATGTTCCATATATACCTTCGTGTGTAATATTTCTCACTAGAATTATATAATAATTCTTTATAGGCCTGAGCTATACAGTACATAGAAGTTTAGGGGTGCAGGGGGATAAAGTGACTGAATACCCAGGTTCACCTGCTTTATAGGCACAGAGATTACCACTGCACTGGTCTCTGTCTGATATGTATAGACAAACTGTGTGTTTCTGTATATCCCCACCTCATTCAGATATTCCTGTTCCAGATACTGTCACAGTTCTGTGGACCTGCTAATAAATGCAGAATCTAGTTATACATCTGATCACCAATAAGTGCTCAGTGGCTCATTCCCTGTGATTATGGGTTAATCTGTTTGTGAATAGCCCCATTTGTTCTCTTCCGTTGCTGCATAGTTGGTGGGGACAGGAGAAGTTGCCAATCCCCAAAACGCTGGGCAGCGCCCCCCCCATCCCTTCTTTCCTTGAATGGGAAGAGATCAGGTGTGTCTGGTAGTCCTGGAGGAAGAATGGCTGAGGTCACCCTCCCCCTACTGCAGAGCCTCAGGGCCCCAGAGATGTACACCATAGGAAAGAAATGGCTATGGGAAGGAAGCGAATCTATTCAAGAGTGGACGAAGCACCCAGCTAACCAGGCAAAAAGGGAAGGACCAGCCAAGGCTGGAGATGAATGGCTGTTAGAATAAGGAAGTCACAAAGGGAAAATGTGTCCATCCCTAAACAGAGAAGGAAGCAGCCGGCCCTTTCATTACCATGCAGAGTGTGATTCTGGAGGCTGCAGAAGGTGACGCTTCTCTGCCCTGTGCTAATAGCTAGAGCTTTGCAGTAAGGAGCGAAATCAGATCAGTGCATACAGGATGCAAGGGAGGATCTCTGCGGCTGCGTAGTGAGGGGCCACCAGGTTCCACTTTTAGTGACTGGGTGCATTTTTAACCCCTTAAGGCAGGGGGGCGCAACTCCAGTCCTCAACAACCTCCCCCCCTCCCCAACAGGTCAGGTTTTCAGGATATCCCAGCTTCAGCACAGCTGGCTCAGAGGCACAGTCTGAAGCAGGGACTGCAGGAGTATCCTGAAAACCTGACCGGTTGGGGGGAGGAGGGGCACTGCAGTCATGGTGACCAGCCATACATTGCTTTTCAACGTGTTTGACACCATCCTGACAGCACAGGGGTTAATAGACTGGATTGGTGACCTTTGTTTATCAGCTTGTGTGTAGTTAAGGTATTATACATGGTTGTATAGCACAAGACATTTGCGATTCTAGTGTCCAGTCAGCGCGTGCTCCCACCTGCAGGGAGGTGGTGCCTTCTGATCTCCTCCATTCTGTTTATGCAGCAAAGGCTAAAGATGCAGCTGACACGGACCCTCCTAATGCAGTCCGCAGTGTAAATGGTTGGTTCACGGATAGCGAGAGGCGAGAGCTGAAGTGTTTCTGGAAACTGAGCATCCACCACTCTTGAGTGCAACTGAATGGTGGGGACAGAGGAGATGGGTTGGGCTTGATGCCTTGCAGCTCACATGGGTCACAGAGTGTAGTGCTGGCACTGCGTGTCTGTATTGCCTAGATGTCTAGCTCGATGAAAATGGGACGGCTGAAGAGTAGTTATTCCTTTGTGTGCAAAATCATCCCCGCTAATGACCTTTTATCAGAACGCGTATACTATCTTCACCGAGCACTTGCCTCTCTGCTAGCAGAATATTGCATCGGTTTCATGCGGTGGCAGAAGCAGACGCTTCCATTTTCCGGAAGCTCACAGACTACCTCATTGAGGCTGATGGTTTTTTTTTTCCCCTTCTGACATCTTGCTTCATTTCTATTGTTTTTGTCTTCGGCCTCATCTGGTAAATTTAAACTGCAGAGCCCTATATTCTAAAGACCAGAAATGCTTTTTTTTGTTCATTTGATAAGTTGCCGTCAGTGATATTTTGCTACCTGATTGCATTCAGCTTCCAATATTAGATGTGCGGCAGTGTATTTGTAACAATGTTCAATGCTTTTCCACCCACTATTATTCCATTGAATATCACAATAGACTCAACTCTAAAGGGGTCTCTGACTGTTCCTAAAGCATCATTGTATCCATCGTTCTGACGCACCTCGCCCATTACAGCCCTGCATATATTTGTGAGAGTACCTCTGCATTTTATTTTGTGCTTGAACTCCCCTTTAAATTTATTTTCACTCAATTGGAATAAACTTGTTCTACATGTAGCAAATAATCCCGATCTATTTAGGGCTTGGTCTGTATCCGACAAAGCACAGGTCGAGCTGTTTTCAGACACTTTTTTTTTTCCCCATTGAAGTCAATGGGGTATGTCACCCGAACATGGCTCGATCGCTGCTTCAGAGGATATGGAATTTGTGCTGGAAACACAGAATTCTTTCGCTTAACAAATGTATATAGTTTAATGACCTGCAAAGCTTCCATGTCATATTAAAATGTGTGGATGTATGTTTCCTTTTGGAATCTAACTCCAGTTTCCTGCGTCGTCTCCTCCCCTCTAATCCACGCCTGTCTTGTGCTTACATTTAAAGTGTTATTGTCTAGCCTGGGTGATCTGTTATCAGCCATTGAATGGGTAAACTACTATAGCACCATGGCTTCACACACAGATTTTCAGCTGTATATGTACCATGGTGTTGGCGGGATGAGTCAAGTGAGCAATGATGGGTTATATATCTTTCTCCTCTACTTTCACACTTTCTCCTCCCTTCACACGTGGTTATTCATGATCTCCATTTGCTGCACCCTCTTCTCATTCCATGCACTGCCATTCATCCTCTGTCAAGGGTGCTCAACTCCTGTCGTCAAGCCCCCCCCCCCATCAGGATATCCCTGCTTCACCACGGCTCCATCAGTCCCTGCTTCAGCACAGGTGCCTCCATTAGTGGCTCTGTCTTTTACTGAGCCTCTGACCCACCTGTGTTGAAGCTGGGATATATTCTGAGATGTTGTGGGGGGGCCGGGGACTTGAGGACTGGAATTGAGCACCTCTGCCTAAGTTCATGCAACTGGTCTTCCTCTTCTTTCATCTCCCCTCCCTTTTGTGCCCCATTTCCCCCCTGCCTTTCCATTCCATTTGTGGCGAGCATGTCTCTGCGGACTGTTGGGTGCACCGTTTTTCTGAAATTAGCAATGAATTGGCTACAGCCGCCCGCGGTGGAACTAGACTCCCTCTTTCTACCTGCCTCCCCATTCCCTCAGGGCCCTACCTGTGCAGTGATTGTTGTGACAGTGGAAGCCCGCCCGGGCAGTGATTATGGAAGTTGGTTCCGACTTCCAGTGGAGCCTAACTTCCATGTTGGGACCTCCTAGATATGCTCCCGGGAGCCCACCCAGTTAGGCTCCACAGCACAGGTGAGGAGGGGGCCATGCAGAGAGGGGGGGGGGCTTTAGAAGTGCCGGAACACTGTTAAAATAAGTGCAGGAACAGTCTTCCAGCATGTGGAGGATGAGCCCCTAAAGGTGGTAGGCCTTGGGCTGCGCTTATAGTCGGCAATGCAACGTTGAGTCAAAACAAATGTATTGCCGCCGTCGCGTGCGCTTATAGTAGAAGCGACGCGACAGCTTGGTCGCGATCGGTGGAAGTCAAGTAAATTTGATTGTTCCAGCAATTTACAGCGTGACGTCGCTGTTGCCGGCGACGGCATTATGGCAGCGTTAAGTTGCACATATTGCAGTTCCGCCACTGGCAGCTGCCATGTTTGGTGCTAGAAAGCACCTCACATATCTACATAGTATTTATTGTACTCTTTATCACACTGGGCCCAGTAACCCATGGGTGACCAACACTGCCTCCTTTTTTTAATTTTTATTACACTCTTGTCACCTTTACCGTGCCGATGATTCATTTTGTTATAATTGCGTATGTCACAGTCCTCGCCCGCAGTACATTGTCGATCATGGCTCATAAACGCGACACATGTTTACACCTTTTCATCCAAGATTATAACACATTTGCAGCGTAGTTACATTGTAACGAAGACAGACTGATGCCCACCAAGCTAAGGTGCATTTTATCATATTGGTCAAGGACCAGCACATCATACGCAGCCAGTATCTGAATAATATGTAACCCCGGTCAGAGGCAAGGCACACGAAAGTTCAGTTTGACAGTTGTCCCTGGAGCATAGCTTGGCTTAAATTAGTTAGCGGTGTTAAATATCATCATGGCTGAAGCTCAAACGAAGATTGCCCCCAAACACTGCCTGCTAACCTTCTGCAAAAGGAAGCCCCCACATTTCTCCGTATCTGGAAATGTATATACACACACTTGTCGTGTGTTTTTATTTTAATTTTTTTAATTCCACACCTTGAAATACTAATTGGGCGCCACTTCTGAAAATGTTGTTTAGGGATGGCTGGAAGAAGAGATCAGTATCTCGAAAGCACGCACAAAAAAGATTTTGTTAGTGTGTGTGTCCATTTATTATGATAAACGGGGTACAAATATAAATTCCCATTTGATTTGTGACGAATTATACTGGCTAATTGTTTAGCGTGAACCTAACTGGGCTGTTTTAAATGTGCCTGCGTTCTAAAACAATAATTAATAAACAACCATAAATGTTGGCTGTTTGTGCAGGGGGCAAACTAGGAGTAAAAAAAGCCATATGAAAATTGTTCATACACAATAAGTTGTAGAGTTTTATAACGTTGTTGTCTTTCAGGGTGACAGATGGTTATGCAAATCAAACGGTTCTTCCCTGTAACTGTTTCCAGATATTTATTATTAACATCCAATTTGATGGACATGTTTGTTTTTCAGCCACCTTCACTTGAGCATACGTGTAACGTACCTGATCAACTTTGTTCCTCCAGCTCCCAGGAATTCGTGGCAAAGGGAAATGGAACATTTTATTTGTTGGACCAGGGCAGGGGACGCCAACTCCAGTCCTCAAGGGCCACCAACAGGTCAGGTTTTCAGGATAACCCTGCTTTAGCACAGGTGGCTCAATCAGTGGCTCAGACTTTGACTGAGCCACTGATTGAGCAATCTGTGCTGAAGCAGGGTTATGCTGAACCCCTGACTTGTTGGTGGCTTTTGAGTGTTTGAGTTGGTCACCCTTGGACTAAGGCTTCCTACTACAAAAAAGTGTAAGTAGCTAGAAATATAGAACATGTGCAAACTACTGGATTGTCTGTCACACATTACATGAGTGGTCATGTCTGCTAACAGTATATGGATTTGATTGCCTATTCCTCTAGTCATCTCTTGTTTCAGGTCATTATATGGCTTCTTATTGTGATGCTCTGAGCAAATCCTGTGTTTTTCCAGCCAGCGGGCACCACTTTACCTGCTGTGCCATATCTTCTTGTTAATATGTTGCTACCACGGGTTACTCCAGCTGTGGTCCTGTAATCATTCGTACATTATTCTGACCTGGTACGTGGTTGCAATACTTTTTGTACGACAGGAGATATTGGAGACCATTGGTGCATACAATGTAATTAAAAACCAATTACCCACCTGTGCAGTTACCATTTCTAATGGCCCTGCAAATACGCTGCTACTGCTGTTGCTTATTGGACCCCTTGATTGCCATTTAACTGAACGTGCGATATGGACGCTTGTAATTAGGTGATTAGGTCGTTAGATACAAACATTTGTTTTTAATTTCTGTACACAGTCACAAACCTGTGAGACTTTGTTTGGCTGATCAGTGTAGACCTGGTAAGGAGTATTTCCTAATAGAAGCCAGTATAACCAGCACTGATGAGACCCAAAATCTCGAAACAGCTGTCTGTTAGTAGGGTAAGGCAGCGGCCAGGCAGGGAGCTGGCGCTCGTGTGCTGCGCCTTGCTCGGCTGGGCGATTTTGTGGCTGGCTAGGTGCGTGTTCACTTGGGGGCGTGGCCACGACGTCACAAAGCTGGTTCGCCCTCATTGGGCGAACCACTCATGTGACATGCTTGCGAGCGGCAAATTCAAATGTGCTTGCTCTGCAAGCATCTTAGTGCCGCGCTTGCTCACGCTAGCCACACACATTGCCGCAATGTGTTTCATCGCAGCCAGCGTGAGCCCACCCGCTCAGCGCCACCCTGGACGAGGCCTTACTGGCTATGCACTTTAAGGCTGTGCTGAAAAAGCGGTGTAATGCGGCAGGCATAAGCTTATAGGGGTCCATGTCAAAATGGATTTGAATCAAAAGGTGACGGTTGCCTCCTTCATGTAATTTCCCAAGATCCCTTGCTGCAGTGGAAGAACTGTGCTAGGAGATAATGGTGAAAAGCAGGGTTGGAGACATGTTTTGAGACCTGTGAATGCTCACAACTTATATTTTCAATTGCTATCTAGTATTCTTAGTGAGGTTTCCGATACCTGATGAGCAGCATTCAGTAAAATCTCGTTTATATTAATGTTCTGTGCCTGTAATAAGCAGATGGGCCTCTGTCTGTTTTGTGTGTTCTCTAAGGATTGAATCCACACAGTCCTCTCTTTATATGTATTCCTCTGCTGTCCTTCAATATGTTGAAGGAAACCAAAAAGAGAAGTGCTATTTGGTTTTTACATACTTTGTTCATCAATCATGGGGCAAAAAGCACAACCTCAGCGCTATACCCCTAAAATGTGCTACAAATGTGCAAATAATATAATAGTGGTATTAAATAGACCCATATATAAATGTCAATGTTATCTATGATCACCTCTTGGATTTGGAAATACTGCAGCCAGGAGGTAACGAGGATTGTCCAGATCCTATGTTGGTCCTAAAGAAAAAAACACGTGGATCCAGTATTTGATTTCTTTAAGCAGCTTTGCGCCAGTTTCTGTTTCAAATTTTGGAGCTCTCCTAAAAATGATCTGTGGGTGCACTGGTAAGATAGTTGTAATTTGTCATCCCTCATGAGAATATTCCAATGTTTAACAATCCCTTTTTTTTAAATTTTTTTTATTTCTGGGGCCATGAGATTAAAGTCCGTAATAAGTGGAATTTTGGCGTTCAAATTTTCAATATCATTAGTTCCCCTTTCTGTTTGTTTTTGTCTATTGACTTTTTCTACTTTTTCACGTACACTAGATAGAAGTTCTTTCTTTTACTTCCTATCCATAAATGTAGTTGATAATTAGTTTGCCAGTTCTTGAAATACCTCTTTTTGTGACCAGTTCCTCTTAATACGCAGAAATTGCCCTTGCGGTATGTTGTGACTCCAACTAGGGTCGCGGTGGCTTGTTGCCGAGAGATAGTTGTTCGCATCAATATCTTTACAGTATGTTTTCGTAGGAACAACATTTCCTTCTATAAAGATATTAAGATCTAGAAAATTGTCTGATCTAGCATCACTCAGGTGAACTGTAAATGTAGGGGATTCAAATTTTATATACTCAATGAACCTCGATAGATCCTCTGTCGTGCCATCCCAGATGAATAACACATCGACTATGAAACGGCGCCAGAGCACCAGGCTCGCAACAAAGGGATTGCGGGACCAGATAATATCTTCCCCCCCCCCCCCCCTACAATCCAATAAAGATGTTGGCATAACTTGGTGCGAACCTGGTTCCCATTGCCGTTCCACAGACCTGTAGGAAATAGCTTCCTTCAAAACAAAAATAATTGTGCTCCAAGATGTAGAGGATGGCATCTAGAAGGAAGTCTATCAATTCCCTTGGTAAATCCTGCTCTTGATCCAGCATTCTCTGGATGGCTGCACGACCACGGCTGCATTGGTGTTCAATGACCGTATATAAGAATGTTACATCACAAGTCCCCCAGATGTATTGGGGTTGCCATTGGATGTCTTTGATAATTTCTAGCTCATGAGTTGTATCTCCAAGATATGATGGTATCCTAGTGTCCTACTTTTTAAAATAAGTGTCTATATATTGCAAGAGATTTGAAGTAAATGATTTAATCCCTGAAACTATGGGTGTACCCGGAGGATGTGTAATGTTTCTATGGACCTTTTGCTATAAAGTAGAATATTGGCACTATAGGGTCTCTAGAATCCAAAAACTCATATTCCCTATCTGTCAATACTCCTGTCCAGACCCCTTTTCAAAAGATTTCTTAACTCTACCAGGAAATCACCTGTAGGATTCTTTCTCCATTTACAGTAAGTTCTTTCATCTCCCCAAAGTCTCTCTGCTTCTGTGATGTAATAGGAACGGTCCATCACGACATTTCCTCCCCCTTGTCTGCTGACTTAATTACAATTTCTTTGTTGAACGCTGCATTAGGAAATTAATCTTTTTCTTGTTTCAAAATGTTACTCATTTTATCTATTATTCACACTAAAGGTGATTTTCCCTGAAATCGTATACTCTATATGCTTCTCTCCTGTTTGGTGCCTTTTTAAAGAATTGTGGTTTAAGATATATGGTATCTGTCTACCGTTGCTTTCAAGTACAATTTGGTGGGGTATTTACCCAAGGCAATACTGATTAAGTACACAGTCTACTACTATACACTGTTTTTTTTTTTTTTCTCTCCTGTTTTTTCCCCTCTTGTTTAAAACACAGAGCACAGATTGAGGAAGAACAGCGCAGAGGAGGACACATTCCGCCCCCCCCCCCCATCAATCATGTTGACTTTAGTGGTGGTTTTGGTGATGTTAATATGGTGCTGTACATGTTAATTACTGTGTTATAGCTTGGCATTTTTGGACGACTAAAGTGTGAATTGTATTATGTTACACTCAAAGGGCAATACGTTTTGGTGAATAGGTAAACACCAATCACAATCGACATGTAAACTTTATTTTGTATCCCTTCCTGTTTAACTGATGCTCATGAGTTTGAACACCCAAAAAGGAAATGCAAAGATCCAATATACTTGGTCACATATGTGCCAGCCATGTAGTTCTTTTGAGACTTGGTTGGGCAATAAGGGCCCCAGCTCCAGTCCTGGCAGCCACTATGCTGCTTCAAATCTCTGTGCAATGGAGATCTTCATTTTACAAAAACATTAAATATCTACTCAGTGAATCGGAAATACATCAATCGGGCTGGAAAGAAAGTGACAGTTGAGTACAAGTGCTATTTACTCCCGATAGGATATATTGCGATACCATCACTGTCTCTGTCCTCTGGGCTTGGTGTTAATCTTAACCCATTGGTGGCCAACTCCCTGTCGACAAGGGCCACCTACAGGTCCGGTATTGGGGATATCCCTGCTTCAGCTCAGTCATTATTTTGTGTTCTTCGCCTGCGGTAGATTGTGAATGATGGATCTAAAGCGCGGGATGTGATTTCCACGCATGTTGACGAGGATCACTTCTTAGGGTTGGAAAGAAACAATTTCTGGGGAGTGAGATGCTACACGCCAAATTCTGAGTTCTCCACACTGGTTTTTGATGTGGATATAATTTAAGTCAGCAATATGATAATGCTGCTTTGACCTTGGATAGGTTTTGGGCCTAAAGGTTTTTCTGCTCCAATCCTGCTAGACATACACAAGTGAATCATGATCTTTTCAGGCTCCTTGTTCATGTTTTCATGCACCTTATTTATATGTTGGTCTTAAATACATTAAAGCATGGTATTGATCCAATGATTTTACTAGATATCAGGATAAAATGATACTCCTAGTGGAAGCACTTGGCAATGTGCAACATGGTGGACTGTAATAAAAGAATAAACCTAATTTTCCCATGGGTGCTGTGTAGAACAAAAGACAAAGTCCCAATGATACATCAGATATGACAAATTCTTAAGTTAAATACGGTCTGTTTTTCTTCTTGTAAGTAAGGGTAATTTAGTTGAATCCTTTGGCCGAAGCATTACAGACCTGCAACCTCGTCAAGGTAAAGCCTTTACTGCAGGCCTTGTACTACCTGTAAATGTTCTCTTCACCGCTCTCCTGGAGGAAGCAATAGACTGGTCATTCACAAGTCTATACCAGGACCTGCTACTTAAACATGGGCTGGGTGAGCTTAAAACCAAGGAAACCTCCCAGCAATTGTTACCAATTGAGTGTGTTCGACAAATCCATTAAAATACTGGCCCGTGGCGACTGGATTTTACCCCGTGGCGACCTCCTCATGGCCGACACCAAGCAGGGCGGGATTGGAAGCGGGACTAGGTGACGAGTAGATTTTTTTTGGTTCGGCGAGTAGATTTTTGGGTGATTTGTCAACCACTGCCAATTGACATTTTAAAATACATTCCCAGCGAGCTCCAAACCCCACTGCATATATACAGTATATTTGTGTTAATAGGAGTGCTGCGGGGGAGTGACCACATGTTTACAACAAAAGACCAAAAAGCCCCAATGCTACATCCAGTATGACAAATTCTTAAGTTAAATACGATCTGTTTTTTTTCCCCCTCATAAGTAAGGGTCGTTTAGTTCTTTAGCCAAAGCATTAGTTTATCCTCTTTGCTCACCGGTTGCCTCTGACCAGCGGCTCAAGTGAGTTGTACCCAACCTGTGAAGCAGCGTCCCAAGGCTGGAGAAGAGACCGGTTCTATTCAGATGAGTAGGATTTCAATCTTCCCTGGCACTGGGAAGCGGATTTACAGTATATTGAGCACGGGCCTGGGTCGTTGCGACACAGATGCATTTGCTAAATGACAGACCTAGTATTCCTACCCGATTAGCAGCTCAAGATGTCCAAAACCAAACCTTTGCAGAGAGACCACTGATGTTACTATGCTTCCTGGCCAGGATAATCATGGTCTCGTTTTTCTGAAGTGCTACCCTGATTTTTGGCTGTGTTACGCTGACTTGCGCCGCCTCATCTACTGATATGTTTTAAAATTGGCACAATGTTAGTTTTTAAGCTAATATTATAAAATGAATTTTATTTGTTTTTAACCCAGAATTGAAGTGGGTGCTCTCCAGGGCTGAACCCCATTAATCAGCTCTCTATACTGGTGTGTGTGCCTAGTGTGCAATCTGTACATAAGCACATGCATATATACTGGTGTGTGTGCCTAGTGTGCAATCTGTACGTAAGCACATGCACGTGCATATTGTACGTAAGCACATGCACGTGCATATATACTGGTGGGGGTCTTGTGTGTCATGTGAGCATATGAGTTAAATACAACAAAAGACAGGGGTGCCCAATGCTACATCAAATGACAAAACGTATAAAGTTTAAGTACTTCAATAATAATATTTATTTGGTTATTTAGTTAAACCCTTTGGCCAAAGCGTCATAAGCCTGCATACCACGTCAAGGTATAACCAAAATTAACGCAGGTCTTACACTACGCTGTGAACCCTTTGCAACCATAGTAGATCCTATTCAGGATCTACTATGGTTCTTTCCCCTCATACAGAGGTAAAGGGAAGGGTTCACAGTGTAGTGTAGAACCTGCATTAATTTTGGTTATACCTTGATGTGGTATGCAGGCTTATGACGCTTTGGCCAAAGAGTTTAACTAAATAACCAAGTTATTATTAAAGATTTTAAACTTTATACTTATTACTTTATGTTTTGTCAATTGGATGTAGCATTGGGTGCCCCTGTCTTTTGTTGTATACATTTGCCACGCCCAGTAGCACTCTTATTGACATAAATATATATTCATGATGTGGTGGGTGTGGGAGTTTGAGCTTGCTGGGAATGTGTAAGAAAATGAGTTAAATATAACAAAATAAAATCTTCTGTGGTGTTTTGAGCAGTTGAAAGTGTTAATTTCGGATATGTTACAAAACATGTTTACAGCAGGGCTTGGTTCTGGGAAAATGGGATGTTACTGTCCAGTAGGAGAGGCTTTAATCACTGTTCTGGTTTCTTATCAGTTCTGAGACATTTCGCGTGGGTACAGAAACTGCCGGGATGACTTATTATTTTTCTCTGTACTGTTGTAGGGGTTGGTTAACACGTGGTTTATTTTTCTTGGTGTTATGTCTTTCAGTAACTCTTCATTTGGCACTGTAAATAATTTTTTAATCTCAACTAAATGTTCAAAAAATCCTTCCAATTTGTATTTATTTTTGGTTGACACCATTTCACATTTAGACGTCCTGTACTTGTTTTTAGAGCGGGTCAGGGCAGTTGATGCATTTGACGCTCTTAATGCAGAGGATTTATCTTTCATATTACAACCCTGTCCGACTCCGCTAATAACCCAGGTGTCTGGGATACTGTTAGTGCTGAGCTTGCTTCAGTCATTGATATTGCATCATTTTGATTCTTGCAAAGATGTTTTTTCAAAGACAATAACACACCTCCAGTGGCTGCCATCTTCTGATCTACAGCTGCAAGTGTCCAGGTTTATTGGCACATGCTTTCGTTTTTAGTTATATATTCTAGATATAATATAGGTGTCGCACGCTTATCACGCTCACTCTCAGCATGTTGAATTTGTAGCACCAACGTTCTGAATAGTGTTCCATTTAATGGTATAGTGGCACTTAAACTGAAGGAGGGTTTGTTCTTGTGGATCTCGCGTTTGGAAAGCCTGAATGCCCACTGAGGATATAACAATCTGTTGGGCCCTATTCACTGCATCTTTGCAATTGCTCCTACTCTCTACCCTCAGAACAGACGTGGACCATTAACAAGAGCGGTATATGTAGTGTATTCTGTGATATGTATTGCACTTTTTGTAGTGGAGGTTTCAGGCCTAAATTCAAGTCTGTTCATACTTGACATTTTTAAACAAATGTTACAAGTGATGGGGGATGTTACATGGCAGGACGCTGTGACTTTTAAACCCCAATGTACAGCATATTACACCATTGGCTGGATTTACCTATCCAAAGTATACTTTCTGCTGAAGACTACATATTTGTGCTGTTGTAAGACTATAGACCTTTATCCTTCTTATACATTGTAACCAGCAGAGCATTTCACTTCCGATGCTATGAAATTGCAGTGTTCCTACAGCAGGGGTGCACAAACTTTCTGCACTGCACCCCTGTGCCTGCTCTCCCCCAGTGTCATGCCCCCCTTACCTTTAATGCAGTGTCAGTTGACACTACTAGATCATGTGACACCGCAACGTCATTTGATGCTGTGTTGCCATGGTGACATGTCACCCGAAGCCGACAGAATTCGGGTGTTGGAGGCCTCGTGCTGAAGAGGTCGGGGCCTCTGTAATTGCCGTGCTCCCCCCAAAACAATCACGTGCATACAGGACTATAATAATATTTCTATACAAGCATACCCCGCATTAACACAATGGGTCCAGAGCATGTATGTGAAGCGAAAATGTACTTAAAGTGAAGCACTACCCTTTCCCCACCTATCGATGCTTCGGTACAGGTAGGGAGCCGTTCTTGCTGTTCAGGACGTGCTGACAGGCGCATGCGCGAGCTGCCGTTTGTCTATTGGCCGAGGGGAATCAGCGCGTCACTACTACTGCTGTCTGTAGGGCAGAATAAGTGTAAGTACTCGTGAACGCGAGCGTATGGACACAGGGGTATGGGGCTATTGAAAATATGTCCTTACTCGCGAGTGTAGTTAAAGTGAGTGTCCTTAAACCGGGGTATGCCTGTATTGTGCTAGCACCAGGATTGGTGACCAACTCCTGGACCTAGAGACCTGACACAGCATTTGGAATGGCCAGCATGATGATACTCTGGGTATATGCCACATCAGGGGGCGGGAGCTCCACTCTCTGTCTCTCTCTGTCTCTCTCTGTCTCTGTCTCTCTCTGTCTCTCTCTCTCTCTCTCTCTGTCTGTCTCTCTGTCTGTCTCTCTGTCTGTCTCTCTCTCTCTGTCTCTCTCTGTCTGTCTGTCTCTGTCTCTGTCTCTCTCTCTCTCTCTCTCTCTCTCTCTGTCTCTCTCTCTGTCTCTCTCTCTCTCTGTCTCTCTCTCCCTCTCTCCCTCTCTCCCTCTCTCCCTCTCTCCCTCTCTCTCCCTCTTCCTCTTCAGGGTCTCTGTAAACTGCGGGGCCCCAGCTCTCAGCTGTGCGTCCCTCTCACCCCCCTCCCACCCCGTCAGGCCCAACTTCCGCGCATCTGCCCACAAGGCCCCAGCTCTCATCTGTGTGACCGGAGCCCCCCCCCCCCTCACCCCCCAAGGTAACATTCTTAGAAGTGGGATCAAGTGAGTGGAGGGGGTGGGAATTCAGATATGGGTGGGGGGGAGGGGGGGTTGCAGTAGGACAGTGGGCTACCAAAAAGTGTGCCCAGTTATTGGCACTCCTGCGGAAAAAAGTTGGCCAACCCTGTGCTAGCATTTGCTCATTTTGATTGAACCATGTATCCTTGCATGAAGAATAAAATCGAATGTCCTGAGATATTGAAACAACCGGGGGAGAGGTCATCTCTCTCACCGTCATGGAGAACGTTTGTCTGCCTCGCTTGCCTGCAGTATTCCTTCCAAGTCATGTGTTGAGATCAATACATTACCTAATAGGACATTAAAAACATTTGCACGATTTGCTGACACGGGGGAATGGGGAGGTATAAGGTAATAGATTTTATACTCGATCTTAGAACACTGCTGCGGAATTGGCAATCACGATGTTTCTCATGGAATTGGCTGCTGCAGTGGTGCATTGCAGGAAATGGCTTGTGTATATGTGCTCGGGATAGATCTGCATGGATAGATATAGGTATATTACACACACACGCAGTGATTTCTGTTATTACTTTACCAGTGTAAATTTTATTAGCAACATGACAACTAAATACTTTGCTGTTCATTGTTGTCAAAATTTCCCACCTGGCGTAACCCCCTTTTTTTTTTTTTTTTTTTTTTTTTTTTTTGATGGTTGGTGTACTGCTTCAAGCAGTTTCCTTTTCCTCTATACTCTGTTTTATTTGCAGGGGTCACTAGTAGATTTACATTTATTGGTAACCTGCTAGCCCATGTCTTTTTGATGTGGTTTGGGGGCAGGGCCCAGTAGGCTCACTGTTCACTGTATGGCAAGCAATATAGTCTCGGGATATTCCAAGCTAACGTTTTCTTTTTTTCTGTTGGTCTATTCTTTCTCCTGCTTTTGTGGGGCATTTCCATCAGTCGGCGTGACGCTGGTCTCGGCGGAGGGCACTGCGGCTGTGGGATGTAATAATGCCTAATGATTTCCACCTCCATGAATACATAAGTTGAAGCTGCAGGAGAACTTTTGTAGGCGCTCTGACGGACACATTACAAGCTTCAGCAGCAGATGTGAGCAGCACTTTCTAATACAAAATAAATCATGAACAATCCCCCCCCCACCTCTTTCTGTTTGGAAGTACAAACATTTGGAAGAAGGGTGGCTGCATATTTTGGGTATATATATATTTTTCTTCTCTAAGCAGATGCTTCGTTTTGGCGTTGGTCATTCTCGTGATATTTTTGGTTTCCTAACGTGATACGTATATGTTTGACTCTCGCTGTCCGTGTCTGGCAGGTGCTGGGAAGAAGTATAGATGAATGAAAAGTGGTGATGTCTGTTTCTTGCACAATGTGGCCAACTTCCTGCGGCTCTGTACGCACAGCGGCACCCTGCAAAGATCATGAGCAAATTAGCATGCCTTACCCATCCCTTCGTTTTAATTAACGTCAGGCAACTGCATCTAATTGGTGTATTAGTAGTGTGCACTTTATTTGTATTATACAGATGGTTAGGATGGCTTCTCGTCAGACGTGAGCCTGGTTGTCAGATGTCATTGCCAATGCTTTCCTTTGTGTCTGTAGTATTTAGGTTGGAACAGGGGGTAGCCAACTTTATTCCTCGAGCTACCCACAGGTCAGTTATTCAGGATACCCCTGCTTCAGCACAGGTGGGTCAGTCTTCAACTGAGCCACTGATTGAGCAGGGATATCCTGAATACCTGACCTGTGGGAAGCTCTTTACTGGAGTTGGCAACCCCGGGGTTGGAACTGGGATGAGTATTTGTTTTATACCGTTCACATTAATTCCTGCAAAAACGCTGTCCGGCACAAGCCTTTAGCACACAACAATCGAAGGAAATAACATGTTGCTGTAATGCTCTTTATCTGTTTACTTTCAGGCTAAGTCTTGTATCTGCCACATGTGCGGTGCCCACCTGAACAGACTCCACTCTTGCCTCTACTGTGTGTTCTTTGGCTGTTTTACGAAGAAGCACATTCACGAGCACGCAAAGAGTAAAAGACACAACCTAGGTAAGCTGGTTACCCAAGGTGTTAGTGAGGGGGTCAAGACCAGGTTATATTGGTAACCAAGATGTGATACTAGTCATTAGTCTGGATACAGAACTGTGACATTCCCACAAGTTTGCTTCTAAATGTAATACTTACATTGTTGAGTGGTTTAAATGTACTGGTACCATTCGGTTTGCTGTCTTCATGACTGAAGGAAGATGGTGGTTGCAGCTGACACAATGTTGCGGTTTCCACTGTTCTGTGAGAACGCCCAGGGTAGTAAGTGTGTGTGGTACCTTCCTCCCATCTTTACCCACCCACCACCAGCCCTGTTTTGGGTGGAAGACCAGGAGAATGCTTGCAGCTCACCCCTAATACACTGTGTGCTCAGGGACAACATTTGTCCATTTTTTCCAAAGCCACCAGCTTTTTGGAGTTGGAACTTTGTGATGCAGCTGAAGTCTTTAATACCAACACACGGTGCAGTCTGCGGGATATTCCTGAGCACAGGTTATTGGCGCAGTCTGCGGGATATTGCTGAGCGCAGGTTTTTGGCGCAGTCTGAAGAATATTCCTGAGCACAGGTTATTGGCGCAGTCTGAAGAATATTCCTGAGCACAGGTTATTGGCGCAGTCTGAAGAATATTCCTGAGCACAGGTTATTGGCGCAGTCTGCGGGATATTGCTGAGTGCAGGTTATTGGCGCAGTCTGCTCTTTTTCTGATGCAGGGACTTGGTCTTGAATATAACAAACGGATCGATGCTGGCACATCTGTTTATGGAACAGTTACTCCTGGAAAAAGAGCAATACGTGCTTTTACCAACCCCTTTCACACAGAACTAGATCAATTAGTAATTTAAATAAAGCAAATAAATCGCTAAACGTAAGAGCAGAGCTGGTACAGAAACCAAAGGAGTTTTCAGAAAAATGCTTTGAACACCATGATTTAGGCTTCTTCTTCTTTGTAGCAAACGCAGAAATACAATGGCAAGTACTGCCTTGAACTTAAAATAAACCTGACCTTCATCAGTAGTGGGTCAGTGCTACCGACAGCTGGAAAATCATAATGACACACTGCCTCCCATTAGACTGCGTTCTACCTTGCATGTGTCTGCTTTTTCTTTACCCGCAGATAAAAATGTACATTTGCACAGAATATTACAGCTTTCTCTGAATTGTTTTTGTAGCTGCTTGTTGATGTGTATAAAATTGACACACACACACACACACACACACACACACACACACACACACACACACACACACACACACACACACACACACACACACACACACACACACACACACACACACACACACACACACACACACTTTCTCTTTACGGGCCCTTTAAGACGGCTGAAGTGCATGCCGCTGCTGGTGCTGAGGCAGAACTGAGCGTTGCCATGGCAATTATGAGTGGGAGTTTCTCTGCAGCCAGAGAAACCCATGTAGAAGATTTTTAGCTGGTTCTGATTTATGATGGTGAATAGATTTTGTTTATTCACTGAAATAAAAAAAAAAGCTGTATGCTGGCAGCCCCAAAGTGATTTCCATAAGCTGTACTATTATTGCACAGTGACGTGTCTCAATGAAGGGATACCTAAACGGGTCACAATTTCTGTGGATGAATAAATCCTGCGATGCTCTTTATTTGAAATGGTCACCAACGTGAATGTCGCACTAAACTCAAGCATCTGTTTAGTTTCAGGGCTTAAACTAAGAATATGCCCCCATGATATTACCTGGGGCGTGGTGTGGTGGGTTACCAGGGTATGTTGTGCTTGGAGCGTAAACATTTCGATCTGATAAAGCTTTGAATCGACGTAGAAATATGCCTCTGAAGTGCAATGAATCGGGAGCCCGTGTTTCTATTGTGGCCTCATAGTTTTAAGATTTGTAAAATGTCAAAAAGCACAATAACCAATATATCACAACGGCAAAAAAGAATACAAACTGCTATGGCGCATACCTGAGGGGAGACTGTGCATACAAATAACATTTACACCCATCTTCGTCGGTTGTGCTGGGTTTTGGCTAAAGTAAGAGAATAATTCATGTTGAGAACTGTTGCATCCAGTGAAGGGATTAAGACGCGCATTCTCAACTCCAGTCCTCAAGAACCAACGGTGGGTTTTCAGGATATCCCTGCTTCAGCACAGTTGGCTCAGTCAAAGACTGCTCCTCTGAGCCTCCAGGTGCTGAACCAGGGACTGATTGAGCCATCTGTGCTGAAGCAAGGATAGCCTAAAACATGACCCTTTTTTGGGGGGAGGGGAGGCCTTGAGGTCTGGAGTCGAACCCCTGGATGAAGACATCTGTGTCCTGTGACAAATTGGTAGGACAATATTGTCCCTGTAGTTGGAAAAGGCCATGCTCTTAAAGTACTAGGTTTTTATTTATTTTTTACCTAACATGATATTTCTATTTGTGTAACCTTGGTTTAATACTATCTTTCTATCCAGCCATAGATCTCTTGTATGGGGGTATATACTGCTTTATGTGTCAAGATTACATATACGACAAAGATATCGAGCAAATTGCCAAAGAAGAACAAAGGAAGACTTGGAAATTGCAAGGTTTGGTCTCACTTTTATCTCTGGGAAGAAATTAGTTCAAATTTATAATTGTTTTTTTTTTTTTTCTTAAATAGTTTTTCATCCATCAAGTAACCAAAGCTAAAGCGTCTGTATGGGCCTTAAAATAAAAGATCACTGTGCGTTCCATACAGGTCGCTATTTATTGCAAGTAATTTAGGTCCTTGTGTTTATTTTTATTTTATTTTTATGTAACATTTTAGTACAGAATTGAAGGCCTCAAAAAAAAAAAGGACTTTTTTTGTTTTTTAAAGAACATTGCATATAGCATGTTTCCTGTCACTTTAGAGATTTGATGTGTATTTCAGACTGAGTTGTGCCATTTTTTCCAACCAATGGGGAAGAGGGCAAACAAATCATATATGGAAAAACCATAATGCTGCTTTTCTACCCTCCATGTGAATGAGAAAGCTAATTAGTAGTGAGATTGGTATCTCCTTTTTGAGAGCTGTTTGTCCTTTTTGTAATCTGCTGCTGCGGCGTAAATTCAGATGGAAGTTGTACACGAGCTGTACCGTTTATATCTGGAAAGGCACTGCAGTAGTGTGGTTACCATCGGATAACCTCTTTAGCAAGCAGCGGAATGTTCCCCAAGAGACTCCTAACTGACCTCGTCCAGAGGACTCGGCAATGCAGTCCCCACTGACAGCGAGAGGGTTAATGTAGTAGGCCGTAAAATGACCCCATTGGGAGGAAGTTGTAAGGGGAGTAACCAGATTCTCCGTGGGGTGTGGGGTGTGTGGTGTGTGGGGTGTGTGTGTGTGTGTGGTGTGTGTGTGGTGTGTTTCGCCTCTTGCACACATGTAGGTAGAATCTTGATATATGCACACGTGGTGTTCAGTTTAATTTTTCATAATTTTCTTTCTTTCTTTTTTTTTTTTTAGCTTTCACCCCAAACATGGTTTCTCCTTACCAGTATACAATGACAGGTAAGAGGCCTGCGCTGGGACCGCTGCTCACATACACACCTGCCCGCAGTAATGTCTCGTCAGTGTTAAGCAACATGAATGGTTAGGGATTTTAAGCTCTGTGTTAAGAAAAAAAATATATAAATGTTTAATACATGTCAAGGATTCGGATGCGCGTTAAAAAAAGTTATGATGGGTAAAAAAGTGACACCCATCACCGTACAGTGTACAGCACATACAAATATCACGTGTGAGCACATCGACATGTCAGACAGGTCTGTATCCCTGTGTCTCCCCATTATCTCTTGGCATACAATGCTTCCACTGCAGCCAGGGATTCTGGGAAATGACATGCCACCTATCCCAGCTTCAAATTGCGAGGCTAGTGCACTGAGACCCCTCAGCTCACGCTGAGACCCAAAAGGTTGAAACGGCTGTCTGTGAATAGCCAGTAAAGCTATGCACTTCTCTAACCCAGGATGCTGAAAAGCTGTGTAATGCGGCAGGCATAAGTTTATAGGGCTCCATGTTAAAATGGATTTGAAGCAATAGGTGACACTGCTCATTTGCATGTCATTACCCAGAATCCCTGGCTGCAGTGGAAGTACTGTATGTCAAGGATGTTATGAATTCTTTTTTTATCCCCCATCCCCTGCTCATGTGGGTGAGGGGTGTGGGAGGGGGTTAGGGAATGGGATAAAATCCCCAGGAACTACAATAGGATCAGATGACAATTGGGGTCGTGATGATGAAATCACGAGTTTGAGGGTTCAATGGTTTCCTCCGCTATCGGTAACCTTCAGCCTGTTACTGGGATTGGTTTAATGTTGGTAGAAAACTAAAAGCTTGGGACCCAGAGTATTTCCCAATAAATGGTGGCTGCATAAATCCTAAAGAAGCCAATAGTCAAGCAAACCAAAAAGAAAGTCAATTGAAAGTAATTTTAATGACTTGAAGTGCTGGCCGCATCCTGATGGATGTCCACATGCTTTTATTAATACTTCTGACTGTATCAAGGCTGGAGAGTTGCATTACGTGTGCTGGCCTTCCCAACGCACCCTATTTCATGAAGCACTAACGTGATCTACAATCAGTTGCCCCTCTTAACCCCGCCACTGCCATTGATGCATGCTAGATTGCTGAGCAATGTGTTGGCTGCCTCTCTCGGTGAAGGAGTAGATGAGGCCCTATGGAAATCTAAGATGGCGTAAGCGAGCTGTGCATGTCTGCGCTTCCTGGTTTACGGTGGCTGCGTGTAATGCCAGCATGCACCTCCTCTTCTGGATGAAGGAGCACATTTCTGTTTTGCACCCTCCTGACATCCGCTGCAGGCTGTTCTCTCGAGTTGGCATGGGGCAAGGTTTGTGGGCCTCAGAATCTGCACTGACCCAAATGGCTTCATGAGATGATCTGCATGACCAAGTCCTGCGTTCCTGACCATGCTATTTGGTGATCCACTATTTCTAACAATGGTTCTATGCACATGTGGCTTCAGTTTGCATTATTTTCTCCTTTTAGCCAATTTTGAGTTTTTTCTCTCTAGCTGAAGACTTGGGGGCAAAGTATAAGAGCGTGTTTAAGCCAGACCCGGCTGTTGTAGGTATAGAGTAGTGCAATTTAGTAATGTCACAGAATAATAGTTTTTTTTTTATTCTGGGACATGCTGCTACTACTCCAATAAAGATGATTTTAGTTCATTTCCTGTAGCCTCTTCACTTTTTTTTGCTGCTGTGTTCTGTTCTCTTCGCCCTTTGATGTCACAGAACAAGTTCCAAATGGCAGAGAACACATGAGCAGTATTTAATCTGTAACCTATTCTTTCCATCAAATCTGCTTTTTTAAATCAGTTCTGTACTGTGAGAATACTTGTAGCCTTTTTTTGTTCATTTTTAAAGACATTTGCAATGTATTCTAATGTAGCAAGCATTTTTGTTTCTATAGAAACCATTTACAAAGTCACATCCCCTCCCTCTTCTGAGACGGGGTAGGGCTCAAGAGCCAGAGCCTCTCTAGCTGTACTACACCAATTGTATCTAGTGACTGCCTGGTCACATGATCTTCCACACACAACTTTGCATCGTGGGTACTGTTTTGCAGCAATAATGGAATTAAATAACAGAGCAAAGTGATTACAGGAGAACGGATCGAGCTGCAAGTTAGCGAATCACTTGTTAGTGTGAAGATTGTATTGATGCACATAGTGAATGGGGGAAAAAAATTATGTATTATATTTATTTTATATTTATATAAATAGGAGATATATCAGCAGCTTGAGCTGCAGCTTTAATATAGAAGTAAGCATTTGCATTTCCATTTAACAAACGCTTCACTACCACAGGCCTATTTACAGTTTTGGTATGGATAGTTGCAGACCTGTTTCAACACATTTTGCAATATGTTAGAAATAAGTGTGTGTTTGCTCAAGGTGCAGTCTTCAGTAGTGACTAGCTGTGCAGTGTGATATACAGATCTATATAGTATATGTATCCTTGACACAACTCTGCAGTTGCTTTCGATGTGCTTGACACCTAAACCGTGTCGGTGGCAATGCGGACAGATGGCTTGTGCAATACAGAACCCAAAGGGGAAATACAGCACGGCCGCTTGCGGGGCGTTAACTGCCATTCAGGTTCATGGCAGTAATCGCCAGATCAGGTGTGTTACCCTCGCAACAGGCCTCCCTGAATCTCCCCCCCGCTAACTCTAGAGGTTATTTAGTCAGTTTGCATATGTATTTTCTTCTGCTCTATACCCCATGAAATATAAATGATGCCTCAAGGATGCTGCCGCCCACGCCTCTATCTCCTCTTAACCACGCTCCACACCAGAGCCACGCTCTGCAGAAGTGTAGGATAATGCAGTTTTGCCTAGATGTCCACTTTTATAACCATCAAATGTGTAATCATTTCTTGGAACTGGTGACTGTGACACTGCTTCTCCCCCCCATCCCTTCCCATGAGCCAGTATTCAGGATTATTCTGTTTCTGGGAATCTGTTGGGCTCGTAGCTGTGAATTATTTAGTTTGGGGGACTTCCTAGCAGAGGCCTTTCTTAAAAATGAAGATCAAAGGCCTATTAAAATGTAACTTGTGGTATGCAGAATGCGTATAAACCCTACGGCAATACAGTTTGTATTCCCCCTTTTTCACTGCGTATGTATAATTTATTTTTCTCCAGCACAATGCTATTTCTGCGCTGTATACACCCAGCACCGAGGAAGTCTGAGCTCTGTTTAATCCTTTCCACATTACGATACAGGCAATCTGTTCTAAGGAATTAAAAGGCTTTTCTAAGATACTACAACTGTTTCGTGGTACCTGTCCCCTTGCATCTGCCCATAATCCTGCAGCAAAGACCTGTGTTTCAGACTATACCAGAGGTGGCCAACTCCAGTCCTCAAGGGCCACCAACGGATCAGGTGTTGCGGATATCCTTGCTCCAGCACAAGTGGCTCAGTCAGTGGCGGTCATTCTGATTGAGAACCTGTGCTGAAGCAGGGATATCATTAACCTGACCTGTTGGTGGCCCTTGAGGACACGAGTTGGCCACTCCTGTAGTAGGGGTTACCTGATCCTGATAATGCAGCTTCCTAAATGCATTTGATACCTCTGTGCTCCGTGTAAGCATGAGTCTTGTAGTTGTTACCTGCATGTATATAGAGGACTGCTCACATTGTAGACCTGCAGTCCAATCTAACCGCAGTAGAATGGTCTGGTCGAGCCAGGCCTGACGATAGTTGTTCTCCGCATCCTTCTGTGTGCAAACCGGTGACCTTTTTCTTTTTTGTTTACCTGCTGCTTTCAGTGCTCTTTGCAAACAGCATGGCAATACAAGAGGGTGCTTTAAACAAATGAGTGGGTGCTTATTATTAATATGGCAAAGGGAGAAAGAAAATGGTCTCTTGCTAATCCTTCTGTGAAGTAAATGTCTGCCCATGAAACCGGATTCAGTTGCTGCTTCAATATATTCATGCAGGGAGGTTATTCGTAGCCGGTGCGCAATCTGCTGTATCTGGGTATTTAGCTGGAGCAGCACTGTAACTGCTTCCACCTCTGGAACACCACTTGCAAGTAAGCAGTGTACGCCCGAGTCTTATCAGTTATTCCAATCTCCGCATTCAGGTTTCCTAGTAACAGGCGAGCTCTGAAGCTGCCTTCTCCTAGCAGTGTTTATGCGACAGATTGTCAAGGTCAGCGGGCGCTGTTCTGAACAACAATAAAAACAATGTATTCGCACATCCAAAACCTGAATCCAAGTTGATGGACAGAACATGTTGATACCAACTTAGCTGCAATGAAATGACAATTAAGTGTTTGCCGCACCCAAATTCTGTTGTCTAACCTGTTCAGGAGTCGGAGAGAAGTATTCAACGTGGGAGCCAACAAAACGAGAGCTGGAGCTGCTACGGCACAACCCCAAGCGGAGGAAAATAACCACAAACTGCACCATAGGTAAGGAGGGATAAGTAACACACTGATTCACCCAGGTGAGACACTGATCCTTCTCTCTCTCCAGTGCAGTCTGTGATCTGGTGCCAAGCGCAAACCCCTCACCTCCCTCCCCATTCTAAACCCCTCACCTCCCTCCCCATTCTAAACCCCTCACCTCCTCTCCCATTCCAAACCCCTCCCCCATTCCAAACCCCTCCCCTCCCCCATTCCAAACCCTTCACCACCCTTCCCCCATTCCAAACCCCTCACCTCCCCTTCCCTCCCCCATTCCATTTCTAGTTGGTGCAGTGGGGGGAATGTCTGTATTTGCATTCACAACTGATTTACTGACTCCTTGCCCATTCAGTGGAAATCTTGCATGTTTTGCGGCTTAGGGTTTGGAGCAGGGGGGTTATTGTATTTAACTAGTAAGTAATAATTTTTGGTTGTGTCTAAGATTAAGTACACAACCATGAATTGAACTAGGCCCTCTTAACCATTCTGCTGCCAGAAGTACATGCAATGTACTGCTTTGCAATGTGTTGCAGATCTCTGGCAGTGAACTGGTTAAAAACAAAGGTTTTCATTTTTACTGTTCTAATTTTACCCAAATGAGTTGCGTGTGTTCCCTGGCACTCCCTTCTCACCATTGCACAACCAGCCATTGAATGTGTTCTTAAAACGATTTCATCGGAGGTGACGTCACGCTGCCCTCACTGATTCGTCCTGCGAGTCTGTGCTGCGCGCTCGTGCAGTGGGAGAATACTGCAGTCTCTCTGCGTCCTTCCCCCTCTGCTCCGTGCTGAGACGCCAGGTCTCGCCATCGATCCGGCCATAAACCTCCAGACAAAAGCACATCTGCTCAGCCTTCAGAACAGATGAATGATATAGTGGGTGTTGGTCAGTTGGCTTCGCTTAATTTTGTTTAACTCCTGAGGTCATCCGTTCAGGACACAGACTTGCAGTGTTATTTACAATATGGTATATTCAGGACACCTGCATTTTTGCAGTTATGAAGCCCTGCTTAATCCCTTCAGTGCAGTGTAAAAGGTCCCCAATTTTAACCCGTTCAATCTGAGGGTCGGCACCGTGCTGAATCACTAAGCCTTGATCATTGTCTGTTTCTATTATTGTCACTTTGCGCATATTGTGATATTTTATTTTTAATGGGCTCATGACAACCTCGCACGCAGTAATTGACATAGCAGCTTTTGACATTTTAAACTGGGATACTACCTTGTTTTAGTTGGAAAGTGTTAGGCCCGTAATATAGTGCGCGTGCCTGTGCCAACGCGCGTGCATGTGACGCACGCTTTTTGTGTGTATGCTGTGAGCGACAGTCTTGGAAGGAATTGTATGTGTCACTGGGTAACTGTGTGTGTTTTTTTACTTTATCAAACCTTTCTAAACACAATACATGCATTACTGCGGCGGTAGCGGGGCGAAACTTTTATTTTCCCAATCTCCCCCCCTCCACCGCCCTGTCGGCCGGTTCCATGCTCACTGCCGTGTGTGCGCGGTCCTATTCTAGAAAGGCTGACTAACCACAGCCAACTATTACTGCCGCGCGCACACGCACTATAGAACAGCCCTAAGTGATTTCTGCTCTAAGCTGATTAGCTATTCCTAATGGCCTTTCGTGGAATGCATATAGAGTCACCAGTAAGTCAGAGATGCTCAGAGCGAACCTTATGGAAGCCGACAACACACATACTCCGCACCAAGGTTGCAAATGGCTCTAAGTGCATGCAGAAACCAGTGCCTTAGTATTTTCATTGTTCTTTCTTGGCAGTATAGATTTGATGGTGTACATGATGGAGAATAACTCCTGCATGAGAAGCAGGTTACTGCGCAATGTTTGTGTAGCACACAAATCGTACACCACCATGTCAAGTAAAGCAGAAACAGTCGGTGTATAATCCTACTGGAGAGGTCGTCTTGAATCCAGTACAGGAACTAACAGTGTCGCATAGCCATATTTCCATACTTCTGCGCTACACTCTTCTGATGGAGGATTCCACCCCTTTATATTAGGTTCAATGGCTGTTTTCTTAGAGCTAGTTTAGCTTCACTGACTGTGTTTAGGGTAAAGGGTCACATCTCATGCTTTGTTGCTTGCTGTAGGAAGCTGTCTTTGAATGTGTTTTGCAGTGCATTTCCCTGTAAGCTGCAGTGAATAGCAGAGCTGCGTTGATGGGCTATTTCTGTCTTGCTCAGGCACAGTAATGCTGATTACATTTCCTTCAGATCACTTTATGCCCCTTCCTCAGAATAAACATTTTTGGGGTTTGAGTTGCCACAGACAGGGCTTCCGTGTGTCTACGTGAAGCATACATCAATCTGTGCCGAGATCTGTGCGCAGCATTAGCCATGGATCAGCCTGCCACTGATTAGCATTTGAAGTGACTTTGTGACTGAGCCCTCTGCTGGCTTAGCGGCTGTAAACAATGGGAATTTTCAATGCATCTGGATAATTAGCCCGTGCGGCCTGGGGATTCCCATTCGGGGCACAGCAAAGATGAGAGGAGGAGGCGAGTGAAGCTTTTGGAACAAAGATGGGCAAATCCTTCCTAGAAAGAAAGGATGACGTTGGGGGAGGGGCATGACCAAAACAGGATTACACAGCTGCAGAAGCCACCTGCCACCGTGCTGTGGTGTGGGGCGGGGAATACATTCAGAGCTGTGCTTTAGGGGATGAGTGAGCTAGGAAGAAACCTAAACACACACCACACACCACACATACACACACACCACACACACACACACACACTTTGAAAAGATTGTAGACTAAAGGCTGTTACGGACCAGTCTGTGGCAAATACAGGATTCAGCTGTCAAAAATACAACCTTGTTTGCTTGAAACACTTTTCTCCCTAGTGTTCTTGTATGTTGTGACTTCACTGGATCCACAAGATAGTACAGTTTTACAATTAAATCTCTGAAGAGCTCTCACGGTCCATAAAAATGTATCTCAACCGATGGCGAATCTACACTTCTCCAGTAAGGCTACTGGAATGGTAAGGGTGCTTGGGGGTGTAACAGCCCAATGAGGACACTGCTTGAAAGGCTCCGCTTGCTCAGTTCCTCTCCCCTGTTTCCATGCACTTCGTGTAGCTTTGCAGTCTGTCCATTTCTGTTTTGATCCGTTGGACTTTATATTAAGCCGGACTCTGCATCTGTTGGGAAGAAATGCAAACGGCGTTCCATGGTTTAGACTTGGAGGCTGACGTGTGATCCTGTTTGGTTGCACTGAGTATTAACCTTGTTTACCAAACTGTATAAGCTATTCTAACTTGGGCTTTCTACCTTAAACCAGCGGTGCTCAACTCCAGCCCTCATGCCCCCCCCCCCTCCAACAGGTCAGTTTTTAAGGATATCTGTGCTTCAGCACAGGTGGCTCAATCTGTCCCTGCTTCAGCACAGGTGGCTCAGTCTTCGACTGTGCCACTGATTGAGCCACCTGTGCTGAAGCTGGGCTATCCTGAAAACCTTACCTGTTGGAGAGGGGTGGGGGGGGGTCTTGATTGACTGACTGGAGTTGAGTGCCCCTGGTTTAAACAATAGTATTCAAATAACTTGGCTTCCATTTTGAAATGCTTGTTCTCCAGCCCTGTTTGGGTAAAATCCGAGACACCGTCCGGAGAGAACCCTTCTCCATTATTCCTACTGTGTACTGTGTATAAAGGTAAGGAAAGATTAACACACTGCTCCTCTTGTTTTCCCCCAGGTCTACGAGGGTTAATCAATCTCGGGAACACATGTTTTATGAACTGTATTGTCCAGGCACTTACCCACACTCCACTACTGCGAGATTTCTTCCTCTCCGACAGACACAAATGTGAGATGCAAAGCCCCAGCTCCTGCCTGGTCTGTGAAATGTCTACTCTCTTTCAGGAGGTCAGTCTCTTCTAGTCAAGCTCTGCCGTCTCTTCATTTTCAGTATAATGGTGACACGCAGCACCCACACATTCTGTCACCGGGTATGTTTTTGTGTTCTATTGAATCAGGGGTGCTAAACTCCAGTCCCCTTCAAACACACCTTCTCCCCCCACACCTTCTTTCTCCCCCCCCCCTCCCCACACCTTCTTTCCCCCCCCCTCCCCACACCTTCTTTCCCCCCCCTCCCCACACCTTCTTTCCCCCCCTCCCCACACCTTCTTTCCCCCCCTCCCCACACCTTCTTTCCCCCCCTCCCCACACCTTCCCCCCCCCCTCCCCACACCTTCCCCCCCCCCCTCCCCACACCTTCCCCCCCCCCTCCCCACACCTTCCCCCCCACACCTATTACACCTCCCCAACAGGGCAGGTTTTCAGGATATCCCAGTTTCAGCACAGGTGGCTCAATCGGAGGCTCAGTCGAATCTGATTGAGCCACCTGTGCTAAAGCAGGGGCTGATTGAGCCACCTGTGCTGAAGCTGGGATATCCTTAAAACCTGACCTGTTGGGGGTGGATGGGTGTGTCATGAGGATTGGAGTTGAGCCCCCCTGTATTAACTAAACTGCATGGGAATGCTCCTTCAGGGAATCTTTGAGGGGGGCGTCAAGTTAAATTAATGGGATATATCTTTAAAATAAGATACATGTATTGGGAACAATGATGGTAGCAGGTCTTGATATTTAAATATGTGATGGTCCTCCCATTCATAGAGCTGTATCATGTATGTTTTGCTTGACACAATCGTTCATACTGATTTTACTTGTAATAAGGCACACACTTCTGCAGTATACGCTGTACTTGGATACCCTGTCTCTTAGAATAGGGGCGCTCCACTCCAATCCTCAAGGCCTCTTTAATAGATCAGGTTTTAAGGCTATCCCAGCTTCAGCACAGGTGGCTCAGTCTGTCTGAGCCACCTGTGCTGAAGCTGGGACAGACTGAACCACTTTTGCTGAAGTTGAATTATCCTTTAAAACCTGCCCTGTTGGGGGGATGTGGGGGGGGGGAGGGTTGAGGACTAGAATTGAGCCCCCCTGCTTTAGAACACAAAATCAATTAACTTTGGTGTTCGAGGCACCGTGGGACTTGGCTAAAATGGCGAAGTTGGCATTGGGATTCCAACAGGCTTTCCCCACAGAGGACTAGCAGAATTTCCTGTAGGTTGCTCCATCTCCCCTGTTGCCCACATGGCTTGTGTATGGCGCACTGTTTGTGGTTTATATAGCGACAGCTGAGAGGTGGGGAAGATTCCATCCCATGGTACATCCTGGTATACGAGGCTACAGTCTCACAACATGGCTGTTTGCATTAATAAACGGAGCCGGAGGGTCGGCATATTTCTCATTCAGAAGATGAAGATGGCTATTTATTATTTTCTCGCGTTGAGCCCCGGTCTTCATCTCCTTGCCCTTTTTATTGTAAGTGAGCGATTCTTCGTTCTGTGATAGAAGGGCGCAGAATTACCAGGGATGTCCTACTTGTAACCAGAAGTGAAGCCCATAACGCGTCCATCCGCTTTCTCATTACATGCGTAATTAATTTCTACAACCTCGTCTAATGTTCTGAGATGTTTGAGATGTAATCATAATTCAGAGCACTGTTGATTTATGGAAGCCGTTAAATACAGGTTGTTGGCTCACTTTCATGCTGCTCACTACTATGCCTTCTGGCCCCTCCCCTTGCGTTCTTTTAACCTGTAGCTGAATCTCTCTTAAAGCGGTAATCTATGCATGGTTTTTTTTTTTTTCTCTCTCATTGGATTGAAGCAGGGGGTCTCTGTAGCTGAACCCCATTAATTTCAGCTCCGGGGACCCCGTGCTTCCCGAGTTACCTCTGTAAGGGGTGCCCGTAGCCGCTCCGCTACCAGCGTTCACGTACTGGCGGAGTTTCAAAGCGCCCGCGCCCTGCGGGCCAATAGGAAGCTGTGAGGTCATCGGGTTCAGCTTCCTATGGTCTCGCGTGATGCGGGAGCTTTACATTTTAAACCCCTGCTAGCTCAGCCGGAGCGGCTACCGGCACCTACCACGGAGGTAAGTGTCTCCGGAAGCAGGGGGTCCCCCGAGCTGAAATTAACGGGGTTCCGCTTCGGAGACCCCCTGCTTCAATCCTGTTAAATTACAACATTTAAAATTGCATGAATTGCTCCTTTATGTTGCCATTTTTTTCAAATATATTTTTCTCTTCCTGTGGGAAATGTAATGAGCCTGGTTTATTAAAATGATGAAGCCTTTCCCTTTTGTGGCATAAAGATTTATATCCTTGTTGGTGCTCACAACCTGCAACACATTGCAGGGGGATGTACACAGGAGGGGTCCCGAGCTTCGCTGTGATTGGGAGTCTCTCTCGTCTCCGGCACCAAATGTTAAATATTTGTACCTATTAAATTTGGCGCAATGGTATAAGATTACAAGAAAACCAGACGAGCACAGTCTGTATAAATGTGTATTAAACACCAATATAAAATAATCACTACTCGCTTGCATGCTGCGAAGCAGCATACCGTCCGGGCTCCACCAATTGAGTCTTACTCGCATGTAAGTGAGCAGTGATTGTTTTATGTTGGTGTTTAATACACATACTTATACACACTGCTTGTCTGTTTTTTTTCTTTTCATTTCCTAAGCTTCCCCCATGGCTGGGGGTTACTGGACATTGGGCTGCGATACCCTAGTAGATTAACACTACATATAAGAAGCACAATGTAGACAATCAACTGATGTTGACATAATAACAGTGACCTCAATGTATTTAATAAGTACCAGATGCACTGCAGTAGGTTCATGTTCATTAAACAAGAGTTTTTCCTTCGTGGCTCATAAATGTGTTAAACTGTTGTAATCTAATCTGAAACACTAAGATTATTATAAAATTTGAGTTGAAAGTATGGTTCAAAATGTCCTGCTGCTGTAACGCGCGGCCAGAGACGATAACGCCACTGGCTGATTGCATAATCAATAACCACATTGATCCAGCTGCTCCCACTCTTGGACGATACGAATGATCTTTTTCAGTCTTCCTGGCGACCATCCTTTATCAGGAAACCTTTAATGTGAGCGTTTTGGACCGTAATTCTTGCTCTCTCTCGCACGTTATAACGTGCTTAACTTCGCTAAACACCATTTTGGAACTCTGCACTTGATGAGGTCATCACGCCAATTCCAAAGAATATATATTAGATTATCAAATAATTAAATGTAGTAATCTCCCAATCAGTTCCCGGGGGGCAAAAACACTAGATTGTAAACTATGGTACAGGAATTAATTGTGCCACTAAAATTGTGTATTTAAGAAAATATAATTGTATAAAATGACACTATTTGTGAAATAGACTTTTTAATGTTTCTTTTTGGAGTAGGAGGCCCTGAATGGTCGGCAAGACTTGCATGTGTTTTTGGAAAGCCATCCCTGCCCCACTCGTGGTTTTCATTTGTCTTTAGTACATGCCTTTCTTCCAAGACGGTATACATCTGTAATATTGTGTGACAGGTTTAGTGCTAAAGTAAGTGTGTGATGATAGTATAAATAAACTATACTGTTCAGATTTCTCTCTGAAAATTGTAATACTGGTTAGTGGATGCGAAGCACAGACAGGTAAGTGCATAACCACGATTAAAAAACTCTGTACCAGGCACTCTGCGCTCTCAGCAGTGTACAGGATGAGACGCCAGGGTTGGGAATTGCTGACACGGCAGTGAACACTTGTGCTCAGTGGGAGCTGCACGGTGATAATGAGTAACATTTTGCAATGCTTTTATTAGGTGAAATCCTGAATGGAGTGTGTTACTGCTATATTTTGTATTCATATCTGGAGGGAGCATTAAAGGAAAAGGTTTTAGATGAGCGAGAGCAGGGAAACCGTGAGAAGGGCAGCCAGGCCCTTGTGCGCTGACGGGAGGCAGAGTTGAAAATCAGATGCACAGGTGGGACAGGTTTAATCCAGTCCCTGCTCTGCATTATGGCAATGAGGGGTGTTTCAGCTTGGCATGGGGAGGTTATAGGGTGTTGTATACAGACTGCATAACATAGGAAGGACAGGATGGGAGGTGATGCCCAAGAGGGGTGATTCCTTCTTGAAGTGTCCTTGAGCTGTGTCCAGCAGCCGGGCAGCCCGAATCCCTGCACTGTGCTCCTCTGCATTGGCTCCCAGTAAACGGCTCTGTATTTTAGACTCCGGTTATTTACAGAAGAACACTAGTTTCTGAGATTGTGCTTTTGTCTTTTCCCCTCTGTGCGGTTTCCAGTTTTACTCCGGACACCGATCTCCTCACATTCCGTATAGGTTATTGCACCTTGTATGGACGCATGCACGGCATTTAGCAGGGTACGAGCAACAGGACGCACACGAGTTCCTCATTGCTGCATTAGATGTTCTACACAGACACTGCAAAGGTGAGTAACTGGGACCTTAACCGTGCCCAGAACACAGGCCCGGTTACATCTAACACTTGGCTAGTCACGTCCTACTTTGGGGCAAGAAGCTAATACTTCAGTAGTAACGAGTATGTTTAGTTGAACAGAATGGATTTTGAGTGTATACTCTGCTAGCCCAAATTAAAAGGCATCCCCTATTCTTCGGGTGTACTTGCTGATATTTACCCATGTTAACATGGTTACCACAATGGTCCACATTTGGCAAATTGTATTTATTCTTCCTTTTATTTGCCCCTCTGCCTTGCAATTAGTTTTTTTTTTTTTTCCCTATTGACAGAAAAAGGGGTTACACTTGTCTCACCCACATTTTATAGGCTAGAACCATTTACATTGTTCCCCCGGCCTCTTGGCATAGGAAGAGCTTTGCAGTCCGTGTTCCCTGCAACTCTTCCGACACGGTGAATGGAGCTTTATTTTAATTGTCGCGTGCGGATTAGGGAAGGGGGGTCTGTGGGCTTTACATTAAAAAAATTTCACTTCTGTTTAATGCAAGGCTGGCAAACTGGAGTCCTCAAGGGCCACCAACAGGTCAGGTTTTCAGGATATCCCTACATCGGCACAAGTGGCTGTCGTTGATTGAGCCATCTGTGCTGAAGCAGGGATATCCTGACAACCTGACGTGTTGGTGGCTCTTGTTGACTGGCATTGGTCACCCCTGGTTTAATGCTTCGTCTTCACAGGTATGCTTTTCTCTTAACCCAAAGAGCCCTGTGCTCTGCCAGGTTGTCCCTTACATTTGCAGTAGCTGCTCTCACAAAGCATTAAGCTTGGGTTATCCGGGGGGGTGATAGAAATGTGTACGTTTTTATAACGAGCGCAAGACCTGATCAGGGCAGAAGCCAATGAAAGAGAGTAGCAATCATCCATCTTTCTGCATTAATATTTCAAAGTCGCAGAGTTCTTTTGGACACGTTTTCACTCGGCTGAGCTTTTGCGCACTGATGCAGAACTGGGCCTTGTAATTTCTAAACCTTTCCACTGCTAACACGAGCAAGACTAGTCCCTGGGAGCTCGGGGAATAAGCCTGTTTCTATTGGCAACAGGAAGCAGCACACGCGAGGGAGGGGGGGCGGGAATGCAGGGGTGCACCTCGTCTGATTTGCTCTGTCTTGTCATCTCTGTTCTTTGCTAGGTGATGATAATGGGAAGAAGGCCAACAATCCCAACCACTGTAACTGCATCATAGACCAAATCTTCACAGGAGGCCTGCAGTCCGACGTCACCTGTCAAGTCTGCCAGTGAGTTCCCACCGCCTCCTGCGCTCTGCGCGTATCGCATGACGAGGGAGCGCGCTGGTAACCCTGCGAAGCACCACCAGGCGGGTCCGAAAATAAAAGGGCAGGTTCGGGAGGTTTCACACGCGGCAGATGTGGAATGAGGCGCCATCTACCAAACCTGCCTGGCAACAATCCAGAAATTATAAAGGGATTAAACCACAAAATGCTAAATTCTGCCTGCGTTCCCCTAAATTATCAACAATTTACTAACTAAAATTTGAGGGTCTTAATAGAGAAGTAGCCCCCATGCATTTCTCGCCCTCTCCTGCCAGCGACTCATTGGAATGTTACTTTGCGCTTTCTGCCGTTGGGGTGGTATAGGTTAGGCCTGGTGCCCTGTAAGCTTGGCCTCTCCCCAGCCATCAGCAAAAGGCTTTGGAAGCCTCTTCCACCAGTCATAGCCCCCCGGGCCGGAGTGTAAGTAGGAGAGTTACCTCCTTGTTGCTGCAATGGATTACTCCGTATGAGCAGTGAGACGGGCAGAGCCATTATATCACTCCTGGTCCATTAGCTGCAGACGGCTTCGAAATCTGTTCAGCACGTTTGTGCGAATATGCGGTTACCGTCTGTATTCTGAAAGCAACATTTGGCTGAGATTTGATTTTCTCAAGACTCATAAATCACAAAGCTCTCTGCTTTGCACACCCTGCGTGTGACTGCCCTCTAGTGGATACATGTGGGAATATTTCCTGCATTACTCGCACAAACCATCAATTTTACACTATGGATGTCGTTTTCAATTAAAAAATAAATACATTTTAAAAATGAAATGAGATTATTTTATTGAAGATTTCAGTGTTCACACACAACATTGACATTTAAATGTGGTGTTAATAGTGCATCTTTTTTCCCCGTTCTGCCGTTGTCCTGTTGTGGTGTTTGTCGTGCATGTGGCTGGGCTGCTACAATGGGTCTAATTCCATAGAAAATTATGCGTAATTTCCGGTTAAAACAGATAAAAACCCGGACGTGCGAGATCAGTTGGTGCTTTTCTGATTAAAGCCAGATTCCCTATCTAATTCACCAGTGTGTCTGTCTACTCCAGGGGTGGGCAACTCCAGTCCTCAAAGGCCACCAACAGGTCAGGTTTTCAGGATATCCCTGCTTCAGCACAGTTGGCTCAATCAGACGCTTCGTCAAAGACTGAGCCACCTGTACTGAAGCTGGGACTCATTGAGCCAGCTGACCTGTTGAGGGCCCTTGAGGACTGGAGTTGGCCTTCTCCATCTCCTACAACCTCTTTGCTCCGGGCTCATGTTACAATCGATTGAAGCGGCCTAGGAAAGTAAAACCGTTTTTGAATTTCCTCAATTTTGACAAAAAACCTTGCAGCCTCCCATCGCTGCCTGCTAATTCCCCTTCTCCTGCCCATCGCTGCCTGCTCATTCCCCTTCTCCTGCCCATCGCTGCCTGCTCATTCCCCTTCTCCTGCCCATCGCTGCCTGCTCATTCCCCTTCTCCTGCCCATCGCTGCCTGCTCATTCCCCTTCTCCTGCCCATCGCTGCCTGCTCATTCCCCTTCTCCTGCCCATCGCTGCCTGCTCATTCCCCTTCTCCTGCCCATCGCTGCCTGCTCATTCCCCTTCTCCTGCCCATCGCTGCCTGCTCATTCCCCTTCTCCTGCCCATCACAAGTCTTGGAGCGGACCTGGCACACCTTGCTGCTTTGCGTTACGTCCCGTGCATGTGACCCTGACCGTGCTGCTGTGATGTTAATGTCTCTCTGTTGTACGTTTCCTCCCCATCCAGCGGCGTCTCAACGACGATAGACCCGTTCTGGGACATCAGTTTGGACCTGCCGGGCTCCTCCACCCCGTTCTGGCCGCTGAGCCCCGGGAGCGACGGCGGGGTGGTGAACGGAGAAAGCCACGTGTCGGGAACGACCACACTCACAGACTGTCTGCGAAGGTAGCGTTCGGTCACAGGAGAGCTGGAGTCCCAGCCACGGCCAGATGAACTAATGCCAGAGACATGTTTAAAGGGTTCAATCTAGGTGGTTGGTGTCCATTAACGTAGAGGTGGCCAACTCCAGCCTACAGGGGCCACCAACCCATCAGGTTTTCAGGATATCCCTGCTTCAGCACAGGTGCCTCAGTCTTTGACTGAGCCACCTGTGTTGAAGTAGTCATATTCTGAAAACCTGACTGGTGGTTGCACCTGTAAACTGGAGTTGCCCCCCCCCTGTGTTAACCCCTTTGCTGCCGGAAGTGCCTGCAACGTGTTGCTGGGCGGGTTAGGTCCCTCTGGTAACGAAGGATTTGGAAAACTAAGACCTGTGTAAATGTGCTTTTTGTTTTCTTTTCTCTCAAAATGAAAAGTGGCACAAATAAAATAAGTGGAGTAAATATACCATCTACATCAAAACAACCATAGTCTCAGATTAATTACATTTATAATAGTAATAACTGATTCGATATGCATGCACAAACATACCAAGAACACATCTGTTTACTGGCTCTGCGCTTCTTTAACCCTAGCTGTGTTGTAGAGCTGCGATGTGCGGCAGGCATATATTTATAGGGTTCCATGTTAAAATGGATTAGAACCAAAATGTGACACTGCTCATTTGCATGACAATACCCAGAATCCCTGGCTGCAGCAGAAGCACTGTATGCTACGGGATAATGGGGAAAGGTAGGGGTTGTAGACCTGTCTGAGACATGAATGTGCTCACGTGGGATTTTTATTTGGTGTAAGATATAGTAAATGTTATTTATTTTTTACCTTGATTTCCTGGCACTGAATTGCTTTGAAGGTTTTTTGATTTTTTTACTTTATCCACCTCCTTTCTCTCGTGTGGAACGTGTCCGCTGCTAAGCGTCAGCACTTCTCATCGCCTGCAGATTCCCTGTTTTTGTTTTGCTAATGAGCATTCTAATCATATTGAGCAGTTTAGCTAATGAAAGGCAGCAAGTGTCTGATTTTGATGCAATTGATGATTAGATAGGAGCTGGGACTATTGCAGGCGTGTGCAAGCTTTCTGCACTGCGCCCCCCTGCCTTCTCAGCCTGGGGACAGGGACTGTTGCAGATCACCCCAGGAGACAGAGACGCCTATTACAGCAGAGGATTTGTATACTGCAGTTTTTCTTCATTTTGCCTATCTCTAGCTGCCTGATGCCTGGGCTCTCACTACCTCTAGCTGCCTGATGCTTGGGCTCTCACTACCTCTAGCTGCCTGATGCTTGGGCTCCCACTATCTCTAGCTGTCTGGTGCTTGGGCTCTCACTACCTCTAGCTGCCTGATGCTTGGGCTCTCACTATCTCTAGCTGTCTGGTGCTTGGGCTCTCACTACCTCTAGCTGCCTGATGCTTGGGCTCTCACTACCTCTAGCTGCCTGATGCTTGGGCTCTCACTATCTCTAGCTGTCTGATGCTTGGGCTCTCACTACCTCTAGCTGCCTGATGCCTGGGCTCTCACTACCTCTAGCTGCCTGATGCCTGGGCTCTCACTACCTCTAGCTGTCTGATGCTTGGGCTTTCACTACCTCTAGCTGTCTGATGCTTGGGCTCTCACTACCTCTAGCTGTCTGATGCTTGGGCTCTCACTACCTCTAGCTGTCTGATGCTTGGGCTCTCACTACCTCTAGCTGCCTGATGCTTGGGCTCTCACTACCTCTAGCTGCCTGATGCTTGGGCTCTCACTACCTCTAGCTGCCTGATGCCTGGGCTCTCACTACCTCTAGCTGCCTGATGCCTGGGCTCTCACTACCTCTAGCTGTCTGGTGCTTGGGCTCTCACTACCTCTAGCTGCCTGGTGCTTGGGCTCTCACTACCTCTAGCTGCCTGATGCTTGGGCTCTCACTACCTCTAGCTGCCTGATGCTTGGCTCTCACTACCTCTAGCTGTCTGATGCTTGGGCTCTCACTACCTCTAGCTGTCTGATGCTTGGGCTCTCACTACGTTTGTCTGATGCTTGGGCTCTCACTACCTCTAGCTGCCTGATGCCTGGGCTCTCACTAACTCTAGCTGTCTGATGCTTGGGCTCTCACTACCTCTAGCTGCCTGATGCTTGGGCTCTCACTACCTCTAGCTGCCTGATGCCTGGGCTCTCACTACCTCTAGCTGTCTGATGCTTGGGCTCTCACTACCTCTAGCTGTCTGATGCTTGGGCTCTCACTACGTCTGTCTGATGCTTGGGCTGTCACTACCTCTAGCTGCCTGATGCCTGGGCTCTCACTACCTCTAGCTGTCTGATGCTTGGGCTCTCACTACCTCTAGCTGTCTGATGCTTGGGCTCTCACTACCTCTAGCTGTCTGATGCTTGGGCTCTCACTACCTCTAGCTGCCTGATGCTTGGGCTCTCACTACCTCTAGCTGCCTGATGCTTGGGCTCTCACTACCTCTAGCAGCCTGATGCCTGGGCTCTCACTACCTCTAGCTGCCTGATGCTTGGGCTCTCACTACCTCTAGCTGCCTGATGCTTGGGCTCTCACTACCTCTAGCTGCCTGATGCTTGGGCTTTCACTACCTCTAGCTGTCTGATGCTTGGGCTCTCACTACCTCTAGCTGCCTGATGCTTGGGCTCTCACTACCTCTAGCTGCCTGATGCTTGGGCTCTCACTACCTCTAGCTGCCTGATGCTTGGGCTCTCACTACCTCTAGCTGCCTGATGCTTGGGCTTTCACTACCTCTAGCTGTCTGATGCTTGGGCTCTCACTACCTCTAGCTGTCTGATGCTTGGGCTCTCACTATCTCTAGCTGTCTGATGCTTGGGCTTTCACTACCTCTAGCTGTCTGATGCTTGGGCTCTCACTACCTCTAGCTGCCTGATGCTTGGGCTCTCACTACCTCTAGCTGCCTGATGCTTGGGCTCTCACTACCTCTAGCTGCCTGATGCTTGGGCTCTCACTATCTCTAGCTGTCTGATGCTTGGGCTCTCACTATCTCTAGTTGTTTGATGCTTGGGCTCTCACTACCTCTAGCTGTCTGATGCTTGGGCTCTCACTACCTCTAGCTGCCTGATGCTTGGGCTCTCACTATCTCTAGCTGTCTGATGCTTGGGCTTTCACTACCTCTAGCTGTCTGATGCTTGGGCTCTCACTACCTCTAGCTGCCTGATGCTTGGGCTCTCACTACCTCTAGCTGCCTGATGCTTGGGCTCTCACTACCTCTAGCTGCCTGATGCTTGGGCTGTCACTACCTCTAGCTGCCTGATGCCTGGGCTCTCACTACGTCTATCTGCCTGATGCCTGGGCTCTCACTACCTTTAGCTGCCTGTTGCCAGGGCTCTCACTACCTCTATCTGCCTGATGCCAGGGCTGTCACTAGCTATAGTTTGGGTTATGCTAATAGGTGGCTTGCCGGTGATCTCTAAGAAAGGGCTGGCTTTAGGTGCTTAGAACCATTCTCTCTCTTGTATTAGCATAGTGTGCTCTTCCTGGGCTGTTTCCATTGAGATATATTTGAGGGGAGGGAAGTACCACAGAAATATTACATCTGTGGGAACGGGCTTGAAGAAGGGGTGTCTATGCCCCCGAAACATTAATGTTGCCCCCCTATTATTTTATTACCCCCATCCATTACGTGTTTTGTACGTATATATTGTTTTCTCCCCCTTTTTGTGTTTTTATTCTTTTCCCCTTGTTTCCCCCCCCCCCCCCTCTCTCTCTCCTTGGTGGGGTTGTCTCCATACCCTGCTATTGGGTTCCATGTATAGCTACTTAAATAATTTTTCAAATACACTTTTGACTTATGCCAATTGATTATTGTTCATTGCTTCTATGTTGCGTGCTGGGGCCATATGTATATATCGCGCTGCTTTTTTCACCATTTGCTTTGTCTCTACTTCCCCCTTTAGGAGACTGCAGCTTGACCTGTTCTATGGCTAAACATACACGTTATTTCCTGTGTTTCTTTGTCTTTGCCCTCAGGTTTACGAGGCCGGAGCATTTAGGAAGCGGTGCCAAAATCAAATGCAGTGGCTGCCACAGCTACCAGGAATCCACCAAACAGCTCACTATGAAGAAGTTGCCTATCGTGGCCTGTTTTCATCTCAAAGTAAGGCAGCGCGGCTGCAGTTAGGCCGTCACTAGCGGGCGAGCTGCTCATGCCTTGAATTCCATGTGAATAGAACGTGGGTTGTCGTAAGTGCAGGGGCTCTCCAGTCCAGTCCTCAAGGACCCCCCCCCCCTCAAACAGGTCAGGTTTTCAGGGTATCCCTGCTTCAGGACAGGTGGCTCAAACAGAGGCTCAGTCGAAGACCAAGCCTCTGAGTCCGCTGTGCTGAAGCAGGGACCGATTGAGCCACCTGTGCTGAAGCGGGGATATCATGAAAATCTGACTTGTTGGAGCTTGTGGACTGGACTTGAGCACCGCTGTTGTAAATCCCACCTTATACTAAATCCCACCAGGTTCTGATGTAAACTCAGGCAGGCAGGTACCCTGCAGCCCTTTGCATTGCATCTTACACCAGTTTATTGCATTACTATTACTCCCCAGTGCATTGTATAATGATGCAGAGTATCTTTATACACCTTAGTTAAAAAACATTCAAATAGGCCACACTCTGCAGAGCCTGAAGCGGCATGATGATGACGTGTGTTTGCCTTATTCCCCTCATTGGGTTTCCTTGGTAATTGACCCCCTTGCAGCCTTGTGTGTTTCAGAGGAGCAGGATGTCTGGGTGGAACCTGCTTTGTGCGTCTCATATTGTTTATAAAATACGGGCCCAGCATTTCTCTGTGCCACAGGAGTGGCCGAGCCCCCTTTGTGTTAGACTGCTTTACATTGTCTTTCAGACCCCCTGGCACTATAGGAGTCAGGGCATCAGCCTGCAAGTTACTTGCTAGCCATTAATGACCCCACCTCTCTCTCTTCCCCCTCCCCCCCCTCCACCTCTCTTCTCTTCCCCCCCCCTCCACCTCTCTCTTCCGTCCCCACTGCACCTCTCTCTTCCGTCCCCACTCCACCTCTCTCTTCCGTCCCCACTCCACCTCTCTCTTCTCCCCCCCCCACTCCACCTCTCTCTTCTCCCCCCCCCCCACTCAACCTCTCTTCTCCCCCACCCACTCCACCTCTCTTCTCCCCCCCCACTCCACCTCTCTTCTCCCCCACCCACTCCACCTCTCTTCTCCCCCCCCCACTCCACCTCTCTTCTCCCCCCCACTCCACCTCTCTTCTCCCCCCCACTCCACCTCTCTTCTCCCCCCCACTCCACCTCTCTTCTCCCCCCCACTCCACCTCTCTTCCCCCCCCCCACTCCACCTCTCTTCCCCCCCCCCCCCACTCCACCTCTCTTCCCCCCCCCCCCCACTCCACCTCTCTTCCCCCCCCCCCACTCCACCTCTCTTCCCCCCCCACTCCACCTCTCTTCCCCCCCCCACTCCACCTCTCTTCCCCCCCCCACTCCACCTCTCTTCCCCCCCCACTCCACCTCTCTTCCCCCCCCCACTCCACCTCTCTTCCCCCCCCACTCCACCTCTCTTCCCCCCCCACTCCACCTCTCTTCCCCCCCCACTCCACCTCTCTTCCCCCCCCACTCCACCTCTCTTCCCCCCCCACTCCACCTCTCTTCCCCCCCCACTCCACCTCTCTTCCCCCCCCCACTCCACCTCTCTTCCCCCCCCCCCACTCCACCTCTCTTCCCCCCCCCACTCCACCTCTCTTCCCCCCCCACTCCACCTCTCCCCGCCCCCACTCCACCTCTCTCCCCGCCCCCACTCCACCTCTCTCTCCCCGCCCCCACTCCAGTCCACCTCTCTCTTCCCGCCCCCACTCCAGTCCACCTCTCTCCCCGCCCCCCACTCCACTCCACCACTCTCTCTTCCTGTCCCCACTCTTCTCCACCTCTCTCTCTCTTCCCGCCCCACTCCACCTCTCTCTCTCTTCCCGCCCCACTCCACCTCTCTCTCTCTTCCCGCCCCACTCCACTCCACCTCTCTCTTCCCGCCCCACTCCACTCCACCTCTCTCTCTCTTCCCGCCCCCACTCCACTCCACCTCTCTCTCTTCCCGCCCCCACTCCACTCCACCTCTCTCTCTTCCCGCCCCCACTCCACTCCACCTCTCTCTCTCTTCCCGCCCCCACTCCACTCCACCTCTCTCTCTCTTCCCGCCCCCACTCCACTCCACCTCTCTCTCTCTTCCCGCCCCCACTCCACTCCACCTCTCTCTCTTCCCGCCCCCACTCCACTCCACCTCTCTCTCTTCCCGCCCCCACTCCACTCCACCTCTCTCTCTCTTCCCGCCCCCACTCCACTCCACCTCTCTCTCTTCCCGCCCCCACTCCACTCCACCTCTCTCTCTCTTCCCGCCCCCACTCCACTCCACCTCTCTCTCTCTTCCCGCCCCCACTCCACTCCACCTCTCTCTCTCTTCCCGCCCCCACTCCACTCCACCTCTCTCTCTCTCTCTCTCTTCCCGCCCCCACTCCACTCCACCTCTCTCTCTCTCTCTCTTCCCGCCCCCACTCCACTCCACCTCTCTCTCTCTCTCTCTCTCTCTCTCTCTCTCTCTCTTCCCCCCCTTCCCCCCCCCCTCTGTGTTGCAGAAATTCACCGCCATGTGATTACAATTTATTTTTCTACCTTCAGCGGTTTGAACATTCGGCAAAACTGAGGCGAAAGATCACGACGTATGTGTCTTTCCCCTTGGAGTTGGACATGACGCCATTCATGGCCTCCAGGTAAGGCGCACAGACGAGGCAAAAAATACGTCTCCATTTTCTATAGTGTGGGGGGGAAGAGGAACTACAAATATGCAGCAAAAGCTCGTGTGCGCGTGTTCTGCAATGTGCAGCCTGCCCCCAGTAATACCTGTGGGGAGTGTAGGAGAGGACAGAGCCCCACTGCTGTATTACTGTGTACAGCGCACATGCAAAGTGTTTCTAATCTCCTGTCACTTCTGTTGCAGTAAAGAGAGCCGAATGAATGGGCAGTATCCGCAGCCGACAGATAGTTTAAACAATGACAATAAGTAAGTATCTCGTGACCCCCGCCTGGTCCCTGCCGTGTGTGTAATCTTCTTCCTTTTTTTCCCCCCTTTTGATAGTGAAATCTGCATCACTGGTTCAGGACTCCGCAAGGTCCCCAGTTCCAGAAATTGTATTTGTTAATCTCTGCCGTGTCCGCCTGGCAACGTTATTGCTTGTGAGCACTGAGAAACCCTTTAACGCAGGGGTGGCCAACTCCAGTCCTCAAGAGCCACCAACAGGTCAGGTATTGTGGATATCCCTGCTTCAGCACAGGTGGCTTTTGAAGACTGAGCCACCTGTGCTGAAGCTTGGATATCCCCAATACCTGGCCTGTTGGCACTTGAGGACTGGAGTTGGCCACTCCTGCTTTAAGGGCAGTGTGTGTGTGTGGGCGTCCTTCCCAGCACAGGCCAATACTGTAATGGAATTTAAGAAACAAGCGATTTCACTGCCAGAGAGGAAGGAAGCTTACTGCGTGATAATGTTTTAGGCCACTTAAAGAACCAAATGAGTAGACCGCATGGGATGAGTATGAGACACTTGTGCATGTAAGGGTTGGGGAAGGCCTGGGTTCAGGAGGTGGGTGGGGGGGATGTTAGCCCCCTGTTTAACTCCGCTCTCCCCCCGGCAGGTATTCCTTGTTCGCAGTAGTTAATCACCAGGGAACCTTGGAGAGTGGGCATTACACAAGCTTCATCCGGCAACACAAGGACCAGTGGTTCAAATGTGACGATGCCATCATCACCAAGGCTAGCATTAAAGATGTACTAGACAGCGAAGGGTGAGTTGGGTTAGGCAAGACCCGCTGCATGTGCCCGAGCTTCAGCTTCTTCTCCAGTGATCGGCTTTAACCTCTTTATTGCCAGGGTAATGCATTGATGGAGGTTATACCTCCTACCTGACCCTCCTTTGCTACCGCGGTCAGGCTGCAGCTGTGAGGTTTGACTTCACAACCAGCTTTTCTTATCCAAAAATGATCCTGTTCAGTTTGTCAGAGCTGCGTTCGTTTTGTTTGCACCATTCCTTGCTGTGTTCTGCCTCCTGGTCTGCGTACGTTTTTGTGTATTTTTACTGATCGGTTTCCTCTCTTTCAGGTATTTGCTTTTCTATCACAAGCAGTTCCTGGAGTACGAGTAAGCCTTATCCACGTATGTCTGAAAATGTGTAACACAAACAAAACAAAAAAAGCCTTCTGAGACGACACACAAACCTACCTGAAATGTACACACACAGCAGACATTGGATCACCGAGCGCTGAGCTGATATCACACCTGCCTGATGTCAGCTCTCGGCCTGGCGAAGGAATCGTTCGTGTCACGGCGCAGGAAAGTGAGCGGCGCAAAGTGAAGAGGGATTGAGCGAACAAAACAGGTGGGGCAGAGGGGAACCGCCGTAACTCCAGCAGTAAACCTCTCCCATTGTGCTCCCGGGGAACGTGCGAGAAGCCGGAGAGGGGCAGGATCAGATCTTCAAAACCGATTTTAAAAACAAAATAAAAAGCATCTTCTCCGTTGGCCAGTCGCCTAACTGTTCTAATTATGATCAAGGAATCCCTCGGCCTCCCCTTTCCCCGCACGGATCTGACTGCTGTTTGCGAGGCGGAGTTGGTATTGCCAATCAAGGATTAAAAAGATAAAGGAGAGAGAAAAAACGAGGACTTTGCAAGTATCTCTTTATTTGTGATTTTTAGTTATGAAATAAATACAGTATGAAACAATTGAGCTATCTGTGTTTCTCGGCCAGCGTTAAAGGAGTCCTGGATCGTGGAACCGAAGCTGCGAAAATACTGAGACGGGTTTTCAGTATAAACGTTAATTGGACTGTCCTGATACCCAGGGCTTTTATAGTTTTTTTTGTTTTTGTTTTTTGTATTTTTTTCAGAGACTTTTTTTTGTTTTTGTTTTTTTTGTCTGTCGATGGATAGCCATTTCTTCTTTTTTCATGAAAAAAATGAGTTTCATTTAATGCAGTCATGAGTTAAAAAAAAAAAAAAGACAAATGAATTGGCATGATATACTGTGCACTTGGTCTGGTTATTTTTTATTTTCTTTCTCCCCCCCCCCCCTACCACCCCCCCTGTCTGCGATCGTCTTCTGAAAATCACAGGTTTTCCGTGACACATAAGTTATTTTTATTACAACCTCCGCTGTGGAGATTATATACTATTAAAGCCCTGATTGTGTATTCAGCAGTTTACAGGTGTGTGTGTGTGTGTGTGTGTGTGTGTGTGTGTGCATGCGTGTGCGCGTGTGTGTGTCAGTAATATGTTCGTGGGTTTCATCCTGGTGACGGATACCCTTTTAAAGCAGACCGTATCCACCCCAATTAAGCTGGGAACGCTGCGGTTCCTGGTGAAATCTACTTCTAGGTGTGGAGGGAAATCAAAATTGCCAGCAAGCCAATCTGGGACAGGGATTTTGCTGACACACTTTCTCCTCCCTTATTGGCTGACCCTTCCCATCACTGGAGATGTGAGGCTAAAAAGGGTGCATCAGTTCTGCCGATGGGAACATTGGGTTAGTTAAAGGGGCAGACGGGTGGCTCTGGTCTGTCAAATTCTGTTTCTGTGGTTGATTTAAGATTTAAAAAAATAAATATATACACACACACTTTTCATTCAGCATGACACTGCCATTAGTTCACTAGTCTTACATACCCCTGTCCATACACTCTCAGGCTGCTTTTTATTTTGTGGGGCGGTTGGCACCGTGGCTATATGCTGGCATATCCCTTCCCCGTGTTGGGGGGACCATGCTTAGGCCTTCAGTGTGGTATCCTCTTGATATGTTGGCATTGGGGGATGACGACACAATGCATAAACAAACAAAGTTGGTACTAAGCTTGTGCCCACCCACACGCACAGACCTGTAATCGCTGGTATAGGTTCTTATTTATGCAACAGGACTGGTACCAATGAGGAAGCTTAATCTGGTCCCGTTCTGTACCGATCACAAACCTACCATTTAATACTCAGCAATGTGGAATGCAGTCGGTGAAACCCTGCTCTGAAGATTGCATTGGCTGTTCTATAAAATAAATAGTGTGTGTGTGTGTGTGTGTCACAATGCAACACTTGCTTTCTGTACATATTGGTCTGAGCGATGCAGAAGTATTGCTGCAAATGTAACGCCTTTTCTATCTGATGTGCAGGGACCGAGAAATGGGAGATTTCCCTTTTCTGCTGTAAGCGAATCAGAAACCAATATAATCTGTTTCTGCTAACTGCACATGCTGCGGTTACCCCTGAAATGACATGGAACGCATTAATGTACTGCCCTTGTGAAAGACCCGTAAGTATGCTTCTTCCTTCTGTTTCTGGCAGCACCCTCGCCCCCATATTCTGGGTTTCACAATGAAACGATAACGCGGCACGTGCCGTGAACCTGTGCCGCCAATGAATACTTTGCGTATCGCAGGCTATTTGCTGTACGGATGTGGAGCGTAAATATACAAAGTTATTGATTTCTCGGCTATGACTCTCGTGGTGGGGAAAGCGTCACCTGGCTGACGTTTCTGTATACGGTAGCTAAGCAAGCATCAGGGAATATCGGGGGGAGGGGGGTTGCTGGTCTTTTATGATTATTATTGGGGGGGGGGGGGGTGAAGATCAAGGCAGCGATGCTGTATTTCAGGTTATGGTATGTTTTGTAGCTGTGTGTGTGTGTGTGTGTGTGTGTGTGTGTGTGTGTGTGTGTGTGTGTGTGTGTGTGTGTGTGTGTGTGTGCGCCACAAAATAACCCCAGAGGAGTTGGGTTACCTAACATAAGACCCAGTAACTCTGTTTTAGTGAGCAAGATGTGTGGGTCACATTTCATGTAACTTCTTTCTGTCAACATCTGTCACAAAGTGGAACCTCTGGGAAGGTGACAACTGAAATGTATGGGGTTAATCCTGTTGAACGTAGCAAGCTCTTGTGCCCAGTGGAGCGCATGCTAATTGTTCTGGACATCTCCGCGTACACGTGGTGTTATTCGGCTGGAGTCATTCGGTAACATTTGTTGAAATGTGTCTTTTTTTGTTGTTGTTGTGTGTGACGAGTAGCCTGTGATTAAATATAAGCTTTTCACACCTTCAGTTCACGGAGACAGGGAAGCAGATCTGAGCGCACTGCGGGCTTAGTATTCCCAAGCTCAGAACTGAGCCATTTGCGTTCTGCTTCGTTGTGTAATTCCTGAATGTGAAGGATGCTCCCATTGGAACTGGAGGACATTTGCCCAAATCGCAAGCACCTGTCACCATGCGTGCTTCAGTAGCCTCAAACCCTTGAATAATGTATAGAGAGTCTCTAGGCTGCCAAGATTAGGTATAGTTTGTCCTCGTACTTCCTGCAGTTCTAGTAACCGTAGTGAGAGTCCTATATGCCTCGGGTACCATTCAGTTAATTCTTAACCTATTCTGTGGCCTGCAGCGCCAATTCATACAAGATACGGGCAGCGCTGCTGCACTGGTTGCTTAGCAACAGGATGGAGACCGAGCAGAGAGCGAGGGATGACTTTAATGAAAACGCCAGCCTTGGATTCACACGTCCTTTCTCTGATCACTTCCCTCTGCTCTCAGCTGGCAAGAACATGTCCCTGTGCCCCCTTAGCTCATGCTGCTGTCACTCACAGCGAGAGGATCATCTTGGCCTCCTTGACACCCAGAGAAATTGAAAAACCTTTCATTTTCAACCCTTCCCATCGCTGCCTGAACAGCTGCTAATCTCAGTGTGACGCATCTCTGCAGGGGGAGTGAGGGATGCAGAGTGCTTGGTACACAGGCAGGTGTATGTACGTACATACTGCACAATATAGGGAGTCTTTTCTATAGTGCCACACTGGAGCACAGGGAAGGAGAGTGCAGATATCAGAGATGCTTCACCCTGACGTGTATAAACATCCTATCAATCAGTGTTCCCTCTCTGTCCATGCTCCTTTTCACAGAGACATCTCCTTCCTGCTCCAAAAGTGAGGCATCAACGCTACATTTTTCTAAGTGCCCCGTCTACATAAGAAGAGCTCTGTGAGGTTTGGAAAGCTCTGTAAACATGAAGAGAAGACCTGTGAGGTTTGGAAAGCTCTGTAAACACGAAGAGAAGACCTGTGAGGTTTGGAAAGCTCTGAAAAACATGAAGAGAAGACCCGTGAGGTTTGGAAAGCTTAGAAAACTATAATTTCATCTCCAAAATACTTTGTGTGCAGGTGCATCGAAAGGTATTAAACTATAACAATTCCATAAAGCAGAGTAATTTTGTTAAGAGGCCATTGCTAAAAAGATTTCTTATGTTATTACACACATTATAATTCACTAAACCTTGGAACAAAGATCCATTTATCGCTATCCCCTACCGCAGTGGTTTTCAACTTTTTTTTTTTTTGGTTGGTTGGTTGTTTGGGGAACCCCAGAATTTGATTTTGAAACCCCCTCACTCTCCCCCTTACGCACACGCATACACACACTCCCACTTACACTCTTCCACTTACACATACTCTCCCGCTTATTCATACACTCTCTCCCGCTTACACACACACACACACTCTCCCGCTTACACACACACACACTCTCCCGCTTACACACACACACACTCTCCCACTTACACACACACTCTCCCGCTAACACACACACTCACCCGCTTACACACACACTCCTCCCCCTCTCTCTTCCCCCTCCCCTCCTCTGCCCCCTCTTTTTTCCTCCCCCTCTTTTGTCCCTCCCCCCCCTCTTCCTCCACCATCTTTTCTTTTTTTTTTTTTTTCCTTTTCTCCTCTCCCCCCTTTTTTCCCTTTTTTTTTCCCTCTTTTTTTTTTTTTTCCTCCTGCTTTTTTCCTATTTATTTATTTTCCTTCCCCCCCCCCCCTATTTTTATTTTTTTTATATTTAAATATTAAAAAAAAATCCCCCCCCCCCCCCCACTGTCCTCTCTTTGTTCTGAGCATCTACCAGTGGGGATTAGCAGGACAGACTTTTAGGGATCAACAGCTGTTCTGTGCAGCACCTCCATTCCAGCAGGACCCATCATAGATAGGTGCAGTCCCAGGCAGGAGTATACCAACATGTACACTCTCTTGGTTCCCTGCACTCTAAGGCTTGAGGCCCCAAAAGTTTATCCTTTGTTGCTCATGCCCCTTGGTTGAGTATGGGATAGTTTTTCCACTTTCTGCTGAAGAGAAGGCTTGGCACCAGGTCCCTGGCCCAGGGAAGAATGCATCCCACTTCCCCCTCAGGTGTAATGTTCAGTATGGGTAAAAATACATTTGTATGGGAGACAGAGTGGCTACTCCGCCCTCTAAGCTTCAAAGGCAATCCAGGATATGGAGGTGTTAAACCATTTGTTTAGCAAGGAGGGTTATAGGAAGAAAAATAAGCCATCCTGGCAAGATGTCACCCAGCCCAGACTGAGCAGCACCAGGTAAGAGGGGCAGGGTCTCCTATGCTAAGCAGCAAAGGTGCAAAGTTCGCACGTGCACATAGCAGAATGAGAACCCCCTCTGCCAGGTTTGCAAAGTATTGGCAACTCCGCAATAGGGGGACGAAAATATTCCCACAGAGAGAGAGGCTGCACTAGTTAGGTATATGACTTAACCCTATAAGAACCCGTGCAGCCCATCAGGAAAGAGTCATCATGCTGTAAGAGATTCGTAACATCGTAACAAAGATTCAGCTAAGCTTCATGAGTTCGTAAGAACTAGGGTTCCAAGATCCAGTACTATGGGAACAGAACAAAAGAAGTAGCTCTGGCGGAGTAAATAGCAGTGGCAAGTTGCGCTACTGACCGAGGACTGTTTCAGGCTCTTTTCGCGAGCAACTCCCGCTCCTGGGGAATTGCTCCTGGAAACTTTGTTTTGCACCTTCTTGTTTTGGAAACAAGATATTTCGTTTTACCCCGTTCCAGGAAGTGTATTTTCGTTGTAATTGTAAACCAAGCTATGTGTGTTCATTCTGTAAATAAATCACAATTTATTTTTTCTCTTGCTTTGCTCAATTAAAGGATCCGGGTATTTTGGTGTTGAAAGTTCTGGTCTACCGTGACCATCTCAATTTGATTTTTCCAGGAACCGCAGCCTGACGTCACCATCACTATAAGCGTAGCCTTAGGCTGGGGCCATGGTAACTTTTATGCGGAGGCTGAGGGAAAGCGGGGCCATGGGAGGGGGGGCGTTCCTGGGGATGTCACGGAGCTGGTTCGCCCTCATAGGGTGAACTGCTCACGTCACCTGTCTGTCGTGCTGAGAAATCAATTTAACTGATCTCACGCAACGCTCGCCCCCTCCTGCCTCCGCGCGCCGCATGGACGCGAACATGCCTTAAGGCAGTCTGTTCACTCAGCGTGCGGACGCCTATGCACGGTCTGCAGTACCATGGCCCCAGCCTTAGAAGGGAGAGGCAGAAGACACACTAAATTTGGCAACAACTCCCTTTTTGTGAGCCGGGGTGGGTCCCAGATCGCTGTCCCTATTATGGGCAGTACCTCGGCCTTGGACCACCCCCCTCTCACTTCTAGGGAGTTGTTTACTGCAAGATGGCCGAGATTAACCCTAACACGGCCTGCGCTGGTTCCAGGGCTTGTGTTAGGCAGGGAAGTTTAGTAGCCCGGGGGGGTACCTGGCTATATAGATCTAGATTTATATCTCCCCATGCAAGAGACAACACCATGTGGGAGAAGGTTCCCATGGAAGTGGTTTTAATGAAGAATCTATGCTGCACAGGTGCTGATATTCAAGGGTCAGCAGTAACATCACCAGTCCTAGGTGCAAGAAGCGGTGCAACCATTCGATAAAACAGAAGTCCAGCTAGGGCCCCTTGCAGGCTCATTCCCATCTGTCAGGTTTCCAGGGACATAGGGTACATGTCCGGAGGCCACAAGGGGCCCTCCCCCCCCCCCCCAGCTCTGTGCACCATGGGCATGTTCCTACTTTTCTTTTCTTTTTTCCTGGGACAGAATTGGGAGCTTCTCTCCCTGTGGCTCGTCATAAGATTGGGGAGGAGGCCTCTGTCATGTTATGCTGCGTGTCCTTTTGTGTCACCGTATGTATACTGGATGCATATGTTGTGTAAGAGTTTGTGTTGTCTGCTTCATGTGGAATAAAAGTATTTGAGACCGCTTGTTCTGGACCTGTTCACATCAGAGGGGCGCGTGCCTTGCTGTTTTCTCATCGGGTTGTGATGTTAACTTTGACGATGTCGGAAGTATGGGAAGGATCCGAGTGTCTACACCCCCAGCCCCATTTGCCCACCAGTGATATGTATGGAAGTGGAGGGGTTCCACTTTGTTTCAGTAGAGTTCACCGCTTTACCCCATGAAAATGAGTAACAATAGCATGATATTCCCGGCACTGCACAGAGTCCATGTTGTGTCTGTGCCGTACCGGGAATATCATAGAGGCAGGGAAAAGGTTAACGTTTTCTCCTGTGAGGGGGAGCATATCATCTTGAAGGGTCTGTCCTCCTGTTCCATGGCTGGCAGTGTCCCGGGGCCGCGGGAGCTATACGGTCCAGTGGGTACAGCGGTGGCAGTGTATGAATGGGCCGAGTTCTGATACACTGCAGACTCCACCTCCAAGGTGGGTTGTTGCGGAAAGCAGAATCTGCAGGTCTCCACGGGCTCTGGGGTTTGACTTTCTAGGGATCCCCGTCCGACATTCCCAGCATCCACCAAGTCATCTGTAACCAGAGAGAAAGCACAGAAGTTCAGACTGAAAGGGCCTGAATTATAGTCTCTGATCTATCCGGAGTCTCCTTGTAAAGGGGCGCTCGTGCAGGATGCACATCTGTTTGAGTCAAAACAGTATAAATTAAGACCTGTAAGGTCTGGAAAGCGCTGTATAGGTGAAGAAGAGACCTGTGAGGTTTGGAAAAGCGCTATACACTTGGAAAACTATACGTGGTTATTTAATCTATGAATGTTACACTTCTCCAGGACCAATACAGCAACTAGAACTTTGAACTACTTCAAAGATCAATTCAGCTTGTCACCCACCCACATTGTCAAGGAAAATGACAGTGCGACACGCAAGTTGTTACATCTCAGTAACACAACACAAGACATTCCTCAGCTAGCTCCTAGCATTTTGTAAAACCACTTTCTAACTCACCTTTGGACGAGTCCTGGTTGCTGAGCCCGTGTGTGTGGGGTTTACAGGACAGGCGCTGCTCCCGTCTCCTGCTGATATGCCACAAGATGAGCACAGAGACACTGAGGGCGGTGAATAAGCAGAGACCCAGCAGGGAGTAGATCAGTAGCACGTGGTCCGCGGGCATCCTCAGCTTGCTCCCGCTGGCATCACTCGGCTTCCAGGCGTCTAACACCAAACAGGGAGGACACGGAGATCAGACCGGGCTGCCACAGGGTGCCCACGTGGGGAGCACCCCCTCCCATAACAGAGGAAGCCCCTTTACAGAGAAACGCCTGCTTATTTTGTTCATATTGTTTCTGGTTCTCATTCAGTTAACCCCTTGAATCCCTTTGACTGCAGAGATGTTATTTTGTACGAAAGTGCTTTTTATTTACACGTCGATAATTCCTTTCTGTGATATTTCTCGCTGGGACGTTACAGCAGAAAAGAAATTGTAGGAATCCCTAAAAAAAAGGCTTGTTTACATAGATATAACAAAAAGGCATTTTTCGGGGGCGTTTTAGCGACTGCCCCATTCTATAAATATTTTGGAGCCTTTTTGTAATATGGTTTTAATTTTTTCATGTTTACTAGGGGCCTGCGAAGTATTTGCCGACTTCGCTGCCGATGTGGCGGTCCCAGGCAGGAGCGGATATTCGCGACTGATCGGCACAGTCACCAATAATTGTAAAACCTTTTTGCGAGTGTCTGCACGTGCGCAAACGAAATGAATATTTGCTTCGGGAGGAGGATAAATCAGGGTGTAGCCTCAGGGCTAAGCTGTTGGGTTTGGCTTGGTGTAAGCAGTGCCGTCTTAACGCATGGGCACGCTGGGCAGTTGCCCGGGGGGCCCACGAGCATAGGGGCCCCCATGCTAATCTATGCACAGACCAGAATGTAACACTCATTTTCCGATCACCCACCTCAACATTCAAATCTCCCGCTAACTCGGTAGAAGGAGAAAAATGACGACTTGTAGCGGAGAGTTGGCGGGGCCCAGTGCACTGCTTTGCCCGGGGGCCTATAATGCTGTTAAGACGGCCCTGGGTGTAAGGGGCAGGGTGGCTACTGTCCGCTCAAATATTTACAGGCTGGCTAGCAGTGGGGTCCTGGGGCACGGACACAAGTACAGGGGGTGTAGCCACAGTGCTACTCTACTGCTGCCCTTACAGTTCCACCTGCACTGCTAGCTGAACCTGCTGACAAACCCCTCCCCCGTCCCACAGGAGGGGCACCTGCAGACCCGTGCCCCCTGCCACCACCCGCCATAACTAATCGGAAATGTAAACGAAAACGTCCCTGTCCCGCCGGAGTGAAACCATTGTATAAACATCCGTTGGCGGCAAAGCGAAAATTATAAGGGTGGTTTTAGGAGCATTCGTCCTGGATTTTTTTTTCACTCTCGCCTCCGCCTGGTAAGACGAGGGCCACAAATCGATTGTTGTGCAAAACACAGCGCAGAATTTGGGGCTCGAATTTTTGACACGCTCGCTCAAATCCTAATTTTGACCCATATAATTTTTGTTCTGTTTAATGCATTAAATCCACCACAGGGGGGCGCTGGAGTAACAGTTACTCTGTATCCTGCAGAGACACTTCTGCCAATAACAGAACAGAGGGAGGAGGGAGCAGGATAGCTTATATTGGACTAATAAGTAGTGGATATGTTGCAGGCTTTCCAACCTCGCGGGGTCCTTCATCGGGTTACCCTGAGAGGTTGGAAAGCTTGTAACATATCCACTACTTGTTGGTCCAATGAAAGGCATCTCATCCCCCCTTCTCCCTCTCCCTCCTGTGTTAGTGCATGGAAGAAAGGACCAACACAGCTGCCCCCCCCAAAAAAATTCTTTGCCTAATAAGGCTATGTCCATAGTGCAGGATACGGAGTGAGAAACAAACTATAGGACGCCAATTAATTTGTGTATAGTGCGTGCGCACATGCGCTACGGGGAGACCGGCGCTTTGCGCTACACAGTTTGTATTTCCCGTGCGACGGCCTGGTCGGTCACGTGAGCCCCAATTAGGGCGAACCAGCTCCGTGATGTCACAGCCGGACCCCCGCCACGCCGCCCTGTCGCAGACTAAGGGAACGGGAAATGCACAGCGAAGATTTCTATAAAAGGCTGTGGAGTCGCACGAAAATCTTTCTCGAGCTGGATTTTAATATAGGAGAGGAGAGGTGGGATCAGGCACAGATCCTATTCGGAAAAACATGCTCTGGCAAAGGGTTAAAGGAAAAGCAGAATGAATGTCAAACGTGTGCTTTATGGGAGAGGTGGGCACATTTCCTGCCCAACTCAGTGCAGGGGAAGCAGACCCCTCCCAATCTTTAGTTTGCCAAGTGTAGAAATTATTGGAAATAGTCATCGGTGTCAGATTTGTTTAAAGGAATCAAACCCCCAGATTTAACCCTACAAACAAGCCCCTGGCCGCTGTATGCCGTGAATCCCCTCACTAATCACGTAGATAGAACTCATAGCAGACTTATACTTGGCATTGGTGAGCCTGAGCACAGCTGCGGTGATGAGGAGGGCACAGACCCTTACCCTGGCAGTAGTGGGCACACTGAAGGGGGTGCTGCCCGCACACATCCTGGCACAACACACATCGCTGCAGGAGCTTGTCATAGTAAAATCCTGGCTGCTGGATGCACCGCTGAGCATCTGAGGGAGGAAGAGAGGGGGGAAGAGTGTGTGTGTGAGAGGTGGGGGGGGAGGAGGGGATGTGGGTGTGAGGAGGGGGGAGAGTGGGTGTGAGGAGGAGAGGGAGGGAGTGTGAGGAGGGGGGCAGAGTGAGAGAGGAGGGTGGTGGGGGGGTTATATGTGGGGAGAGTGGGTGTGAGGAGGAGGGGGGAGGGGAGAGTGGGTGAGGAGGGGGGGAGGGTGTGAGGAGAAGGGACGGAGAGTGGGTGTGAAGAGGAGGGGGGTAGAGTGAGTGTGAGTCAGAGGAGGGGGGAGGGTGTGTGAGAGGAGGTGTGTGTGTGTGTGTGTGTGTGTAGAGTGAGTGTGTAGAGTGAGTGTGTGTGTAGAGTGAGTGTTGTGAGGTAGCACACCTTTTTAAAAATGCCCAAAGCAGATATGGGCAGGTACACGGATCATATATAGAACATATACTCCACCAGAATCCTTAGGGGCCCTTACTAATTATACATATTTTTATGCCTTCCCTGATGAAGGGGTCCTGAGTTGACTCCTAAACATTGGATCTCTTTACGTTAAAGTGTGTTACAGTATCTAACGGTATTTCTGTATCTGTGCGTGTGTGCACATATGTAGAGGTATATCTTTGTATATTCCTGTGCCCACGCATGTGTGGTCACTCACCGCAGACTGCGGTACATTTCAGGTGCACACGTTGACTGCATATATCACTGCACGGGACACATTTGTCTAGCAGGCTGTCCCGGTAATATTCCTCTGAGCAGATTCTCATGATTCAGCTCTGCAGGAGACACAAACCGCACACAGTAGATTGTCAGCTCTGCAGAACACACAGAAAGAAGAAAAAATTGGGGGCGCGAATTAAGAAATTAACTTTATATAGCAAGTACGTAATCAATAAAAAGTGCAATGACACTGAACAAAAAGTAATTGTGCACTCACACAAACAATAAAAAGGATATATTCGCCTGTAAGGCACTCCCAAGCTTCTCTCCTGCTGCATTCACTGTCAGAACACAAACCGCACCTGTTAGATTGTCAGCTCTGCGGAACACAAACCGCATCCACTTGACTAGATTGTCAGCTCTGCAGAACACAAACCGCCTCATTAGATTGTCAGCTCTGCAGAACACAAACCGCACCTATTAGACTGTGAGCTCTGCAGATTATTTTTCATACATTTTAATATTCATTTATTTTTTTCATGTATATTTTATCTCCATGACTTTGGGGCAGAATTTCTCTCTAGGTTTATATTTGCTGCTCTCATATTATTTAACGTGTAAAGTCATATTTTGCAGACACCACGTGGGTATCCTTTGTATCCCACTTCAGAGGACAACGCCTTAGCGGCAAGGGCTGCCCTCCTCCCTTTACTACCCCAACAGAAATCCTTCCCACTTCTACAGGAGCTCCTTGGAGATTACAATCGCGTAAAGAGCTGTGCGCATGGTCAGCAAAATGTAACCATCAGACACTGCTGCATTTACCGTTGCTGGAGATGTCGTTTCTGACGCGTGATTATGGCAGTGGCGCTGTCACAGGCTTTGCACAGCGTTCCTGTATCTGCGTGAGAGATAGAGAGACGTGTTTCAGTCTGATCTCTCCGTGGCGAGAACCAAACCCCCCCCCCGCAAAGTTTCTAACATTTTGAATTGCATAAAGATGCAAGCGAATAATTGTTAGGGAGGGTAACATGATTTCCTTCTCACGGCAAACTGAGGCCATGTTTGAAGCTTCCCCCCTAAAAATAACAAGTGGGGGATCTCCTAAAGAGCAAGAAAAAAGAAAGCTTAGGATCACTGCGGACAGCATAAAAAGTTTGGTACAAGGCCGAAGGTTTTCATAAATGAAGTCCACAAAAGCAAAAGGGAAGCGGCTTCTGTAAGGTCAATCGCAGATCATTTTGATATTTATATTTCATTGGATATACTCACATTGGCAGGAGCTCAAGGGATCGTTATCCAGGTGGAAAGCGAAGGAAGGAATCACTGTAGAAAGGATAAAAAGGTCAAGTAACGAGTGAATCCCAAGATCCAGGTGGACAGTGAGCTCTGCAGTGCGCTGGTTGTTCGCCGGAGCGCACCCCGTGTGACACAGCCTAGCTGCTATTACTCAGTATGTTTATAATTAGACGTTGATTTGATTAGTGTCACCGCTGGGAGGTTCCTGGGGGTTTCCCCCCCTATACCTAAATGCATACTAAGTCTTCTCCTCTCGGGGGCCCTGACACCTAATGTACTGCGGGCATCTCCAGCTCTGGAGACTCGAAGCCCCCTTACTGACCCAACGACCAGGGTGCTGCTGGCTGATCTGGCAGCCAAGGAGTTAATATAATCTACGTTAGCGGCTACATTTCAGGAGATCTTTCCACCAAGCTCAGGACCCCTGACCCGTGCCCACTTTATACAGCATGTAAATGTTTAAATGGGCCGTTTATCTGTCGCTCTGCTCTGACCGGGAGGATTTCAGCTGAACCTGATAAATAAAACGGTCTCCTGAGCTGCTCATAATTCTTCCTCTTGGTCCTTGGAGTCGCCCCCCAAATCTCTCTTGTTGAACGGACGTTGACCCGGTGGGATTATCGCTGAATGGGAACAGATGGAGGCACCGCGTGTATTCTGTACAGATGTAGCCAGACTCGGTCTCCGCCGTCGCGATCGAAGAAGCAAAAGTCTGCGACACTGGGGGAAGTGTATGCGGCGATCACGCTGCAGGGGGAGGGGGGCTCTATGCTTCCGAATGGGGCGCTATTCCTCCGGTGCGGGAACCACCGCGGTTGCGTTACCGCTGGTGGCATTGAAGACCGCTTTGCTACATCTGTATGTGTGGGGTCTTCTGTAGGTCGGAGCCACGTTACTGAGAGACGCCCGGGCTGCACGCCCCATGGGGTGTGTTCTTGCGCCGTTGTGCAGTTTCACTTTGGTGCCTGCGTCTGTAAATCTACTAAATGAGATCGTACATTATGTAACAAATGTGAAACATCGACAGGACGGCGTTGTGTGACCAAGAGAGTTAGGGCAACATTTCCATTTATGAAGAAACCCTAATGTTGGCCCCATAGAAGGTCCCAGTACCTTCAGCAAATCGGCACCTTTTCCAGAAATATAGCAATTATTAATATTATAAGTATATGAGAAAACAAAAAAACCAATAACACATTAGGAGTTTGAGTGTTTTGTCCCATCAGTGGCAGCGGCGGGGCAGAGAGTCGGCTTGTCTGGCTTGTTTATTAGTTGGTGAGTATGTCCCTGGCTGCAGGAGTGAGAGGTGTGAATTCAGAGAGCAGGATGGAGGCTCCCAGGGGGGTAACCAGAGAATCAGCCTGCTAGGGTGACACAGAGAGAGAGAGAGAGGGGTGCTCAGTGGAGTGTGACTCAACTAGTGGAATTTATCAGAAAATAACAGGGGGGTGGGGAATGGTTTCCATGATAGAACGGGGTGGGGTGGGGGGGGTTGATGAGTTCCATGATAGAACGGGCTGGTGTGTGTGTGTGGGGGAGGGGGGGGAGGAGGGTATGGGTTCAATGATAGAACGGACTGGTTTGGGGGGTGGGGGAGGAGGGTTGATGACTTCCATGATAGAACGGGCTGGTTTGGGGGGGGGGATGGGTTCAATGAAAGAACGGGCTGGTTTGGGGGGCTGGGGTTGATGACTTCCATGATAGAACAGGCTGGTTGGGGGGTGGGGGGAATGTGCTGGTTTGAGGGAGGGGATGGGTTCAATGATAGAACGGGCTGGTTTTGGGGGGGGAGGGGGGTTGATGAGTTCCATGATAGAACGAGCTGGTTTGGGGGGTGGGGAATGGGTTCAATGATAGAACGGGCTGGTTTGGGGGGGGGGGGGAAATGGGCTGGTTTGGGGGAGGGGATAGGTTGAATGATAGAATGGGCTGGTGTTGGGAGGTTGATGAGGGGGGCTGAGTTCAATGATAGAACAGGCTGGTTGGGGGAGGGGGGGGATTCAATGATAGAGCGGCTGTTGTAGGGGTGGGGGTGGGGAATGGGTTCCATGATAGAGCGGGCTGTTTTTTTTGGGGGGGGTGGGTTCCATGATAGAGCGGGCTGTTTTGGCAGGGAGGGGGGGAATAGGCTGTTTTTTACATCTTGTTGTTTCTCTGAAGACAGAATTATAATGAGGTGACGTCCGCAGGGCAATGAATCATCATGATCTGGGAAAAGCGTTAATGCCGGGTTTTGTTTCATATTATAGGCTAAAGCTGGTAAATTCCGGACATTATTGAAATCCCTGCTCACTGATTGGTTAAAATTCTGGGCATTATCCAATCAATAATGGCCTGTAATTTTTGGCACCCTGCCAAGTTTTTCAGTCAATCAGCTTTCAGTTCCCATTCACAAACAGTGAGATTAGCTCTCAGACAGGGGAGGTGATTGGACAGGAGGCAGCAGCAAGGCACTGACTCCTCCCCCACACTGCCTGCAGCCAGGCACTGACTCCTCCCCCACACTGCCTGCAGCCAGGCACTGACTCCTCCCTCACACTGCCTGCAGCCAGGCACTGACTCCTCCCCCACCCTGCCTGCAGCCAGGCACTGACTCCTCCCCCACCCTGCCTGCAGCCAGACACTGTCTCCTCCCCCTCCTTGCCTGCAGCCAGGCACTGACTCTTCCCCCTCCTTGCCTGCAGCCAGACACTGACTCCTCACCCACCCTGCCTGCAGCCAGGCACTAACTCCTCCCCCACCCTGCCTGCAGCCAGGCACTGAATCCGACTCCTCCCCCTCCCTGCCTTCAGCCAGGCACTGACTCCTCCCCCTCCTTGCCTGCAGCCAGGTACTGACTCCTCCCCCTCCCTGCATCCAGCCAAGCACTGACTCCTCCCCCACCCTGCCTGCAGAGAGCTCCGCCTCGGGCCTTCAACTCTTTCAGCCAGGGCATTATTGGCCAGTAATGCCCTGTTCTTCGGGGATTATTACTTAAGTAACATTAGCAGTAACCTCATGCCCCAGACGAAGTGACTTAGCGTCACGAAACGCGTAGGGTGGTTCTCTCCTTGGCTACTGACATTTATCATCCATCCCTGGCTGCACGCTGTTCCTGTCAGACCTGCCTTCTAGCTTCCCGAGCTCTGCTGCCTGTCTGGGAGCTCCCCCTGCCCTCGCGCCGCATTGTGACGTCACCGGCACATCACGCGACCTGTTGGTCTGTGTGCACGGTGTCGGCGTCTCTCCGAGCGGCGTGGAGTTCTGGTTCCTCTTAGTGACACCTTCACCTACCTCGAGGGTCTGAGTGTTGGCAGTGGCGATCACCCTGGCAGTGTGGATCTTCTGAGTTCGTGTGGTTCAATCTCCTGCAGAGGCTTCAGTCTGACTTTCAGGACAGTTGTTCTAAAAGGTCGTTTTTAATCAGCTTTGCTGTAAGTAGGTTTTTAATTTTACCCCTACCGGATGATTCAGCTTCATTAGCGTCTCTAGCCCAATGGACATTTGTTTATTGTTATATTTTAGTTAATTGCATTAAATTTGTAATTTATCCTTTTGCCCATCTTTTCAGTGATTTTTTAGTTTTGTATTTTTTAGATTTTAGTCTTGTTTTATGAGTTGCACTATGATCTTTTTCTTTTGTCTCTTTTTTTGTTTTTGTCTTACATGTTTGTGTGTCTATCTGTGAGGCTTCATTGAAGATTCCACTCAGGATTTCCTGCCACCCACATTGGACTATAATATTGGTTGGCTTTATTATTATTTTTATTGGAGGCGCCGGTTATCTGTTTTCTTTGTCCTTTTTGGTCTGTGTATACCATATTTTCCTCAGGCAGCCCCTACTTTAAGTTTAGTTTATTGTAATCACCTCTGTCACTTATATTGTCACAGTTCTTTATCTTAGCATTAGCGCTTATTCACTGCTCTCCACCTTAATCTATTAGCAGTAACTGAGCATTATGACATACATAGGGGGCTATTAATAACGTCTCCCGGCTGCAAAAGTGGGCACACGACCTAGTGCTGTTTTCTGCACTGGTTATCAAAGAACGGGAACTCCACGCAAACCAGCTGGAAATGTTCAACATGGGGTAATTATTTTGCACTGGTTTTGACGCCGGGAGACTTTAGGATATAACCAACACTAAACCCTGTGGTGTAGTGCAGGGTAAGGTACTTCTATTATTATTATATTTTAATATTCATCCAAAGAGAACGTTAACAGAGTGCAAAGTTGGTCCGTTGAAGGTGTTTCTTTTTCTGTATGTATATTGGTGACATATAGTGATTCATGCTCATATTCCCTCTGTAACTTAATCTGAGACACGGTGCTCTGTCATCAAAATATCTCCACACTACGGGGCACTGTCCTTGTGTCTGTAACGGGTTAGGTGTGGGGCACCTTTGGGGGAGATTGGGTCCAAAGTGTCCCACACAGAGGCGCAGAGACATTTCCTTTTGTACATTCAGCCCATACATTCCTTGCTCTTCTATCCCTGGGAAAACGGGTCAGTACCGGTGCCGGGATCAGCAGTGGCTCAGAACAGGGCCAGGCAGGTCTTTGGAATAAACACACAGATACCCAGCAAGCTCTAAGAAACCCCCCAAAATTACCACAAAATATATATGTGTATATATGTCAAAAGGAGTGCTACTGTGCGTGGCTAAATGTATATAACAAGAAACAAAGTCCAGCGCAACGTCCAATGTGACAAAAATACACAGTCAAATACCTATATATCTACTGAAAAAGGGTAATTTAGTTAACCCTTTGGCCAAAGCGTGTAAGCCTGCGAGCCACTTCAAGGCATGACCATAATATCGCAGGTCCTAACACTAACTGGTTAAAATCCTTATTTACCTCTATAATTAGAGGAAGGATGGTCCTTGCATTGAACCTGTCACAACCAGCGGCATGAAAAGAGGTCTTTGGAATACCCTTGCCAGGTGGGGCTCCGAATGATTATGGCCGCACCGCACGGCTCGAGTTTCGGAGAAGAAACGACTCTACAAATAGCAGGTGGGAATTCTCGGCTCTCGTTTTGAGGGGGGAAATGAAAAATCGCTCGTGTGGAGCCGTGACTTTCTGTTTCCTGCTAACAAGCAAACAACTGTGAATCACACAAAACCTTTGTCATGTTAATCAGTGAGCAACACATCGCAGAGGAAAATGACTTCTAAATTACCCGTTAATTTCCCAACTCCATTGGGTCTCTTCAGCTAACTTTACTCCACCAGGAAACCCAGTTCGCAGGACCCACTTTCCTGTTGCATTAAATAAAGTTCCTATAAATTTTTTTTTAATTGATCAATTTTATTTATAAAATGTGTTACCAGGAAGCAATACATTGAGTTACCTCACGTTTTCACGTATGTCCTGGGCATACAGAGGACAGATACATGGTTACATTAAGTGAGCAGGGTTATACATTATATACAAGACATTGCATGCACAGTAAGAGATAAAATATGTTATAGGCGCATGTAACAGTTACAGACCAGGTTAAAATGTGAGACTGCTTTAGTTTTGAAAGAACTTAGAACACAATGATTAGAAACACTGAGTGTATTATTGACCTGTTTCTAATCATTTTTTCTAAGTTCTTTAAAAAAATCATTCATCTCTGCATTTATAATGATAGGAGTGTTCTCAGAATGACACTGTTAATGTGCTTGTACAATCTCATCTTGTTATCAGAATGTTTCACGGTACATTAATATCACATCATTGTCCTGGATCAGGATTGTGTTATTTCTCTGTCTTCAGGCTGCCAGTACTGCTCCTCAGCCTAGCTGTTGCAACAATGTTGCGACCTCTTGTGGGTTTCTTGTCTTCAGCCAGTTGCCTTGGCAACCCCCCCTGCCTTTTACCAGAATGGACTTCTCCCCCTCCCCTTGCCAAGTGGTATTGTCCTAGTAAATTTCCCATCAGCCTAGACCAGCATGCTGTCTCTTAGCAGCCACCCTGAGCTGTCATCTCTCCTATCCTGGTAAAGTGACTGATTTTTACCTATCCCTATATCCTGCATTTAGCCCACTTCCCCCATTGCTCCCCTGCCCCTCCATTACTCTCATGTCCCAGTGTTCCCTCAGTACTTTTCCCCCCTTTATATGTATGTTGTTGCCCCAAATAAACACTTCAGCAAGTAAGAAGGTTCCCTTGCCTGATATATGTGATTGAGTTAACCTGCCTGTCCCTACGCATGTCAGGATGTGCTTGGGCCAGAACAGTCATCATTTAGCGTGTGTGTGTCGCATGGGTGATACAAAATTCTAGTGACCTCTCTGAGCTTGCTGTCTTAAAACCCAAAGCCCACTGACCCTAATGTATTGAATTGGCAGTAAAAGTGAAGGCACTCAGCAATGTAACACTTAAATGAGTATTTTAAAGCAGCCGTCCAAGCTGCTTTTTTTCATTGTATTTCTCCCCCCTTTAATATGCGCATCGATACAATCGACACACAATAAGTAATTGGCTAAGCTGCCGATCGATCCGTTCTCCTGTGATCGATCGGCGAAGATTCGGGTCGGGGGGTTCACTAAATGGCTGTCAGTGCAGCAGAAGAGGACCAAAGATGCAAAGTTCTGTGGGGAAGGTCATGTGACCAGGCAGTCACTAGATAGAATTGGTGCACTGCTAGAGAGAGGGCAGGGCTCAAAAAGGGGTGTGCCAGAGCCTGTTTCAGAAGAGGAAGGGGATGTGACTTTGTAAACGGTTGCTAAAGAAACAAAAAAAATGCTTGTTACATTATAATAAATTAAAAACCTCATTCGGAGTTGTTTAAAAAAATGCAACAAGTATTTTCTCATAGTACAGAACTGATTTATTAAAAATAAAACACATGTAGGATATTGCTTGGTCTGCAGCTTTACATGTGTATTTCATAGATCAAGACATTCTTAATCACCTTTCAAGTCCATTCAGAAATCTGTGTACAGCAACAAGCACACCCTCCTCTGAGACCAGAACTTCACTGCATTACACTGTGACACGAAAGTGAGCGCGTCTGGTACAGTTATGGGCGGGGGAGGGGCAGAACTAACATGCTGTTATTGGGGGGCTTCCGGAAGGCGTCCCTGGGAAGAGAGCTGCTCCAATGTGCAGCTCTGGTTCGGGAACGATGCCAGGGGGGACCAAGATCTCCAGACTGCGGGGTGTCGCATTGCCCTTCGTCTCCCTGGAAAGGTCCACAGTGCTCTAGACGCGTCGGGGAGGTCAATGTGTAGCTGTACATGCGAGAACCACCCCAAACGTTGGGCTTCCTGGGGCCAGCGCTGACCATGGTCCTCTCCAGCCATCACTTTATTTGGTATCTTCCACCTGGACTGGTTCCACGGGCTACATAATTAAACCTACAGTATTATTATTATTATCATTGTTATTAATATTATAGCTGTTGCCATTTTTAAACTGGTTTGGGAGAGTAAATGACCTGGGGGCGGCTGAGGTTTCAGTTGTAAAGTCGGACGAGAATCCAAAGTGAGCTCCAAACATTTCCAGTCTTAGACATCCCACCTGCCCATGGGATATGGAAAAAGTACCTGCTGGTGACCGTCATCAGAAAAATAACATGTGGAATCCCCCTCCCCCCCTTCTCATGATACAGTTTCACCTCCCCCACCCCCCAAGAAATTCCTCAGACTTTAATCACATGAGGAACAAGAGACCACGCTCTGGAGAGACATGAGAGAGGCCGTAGTCACAGGGTATGTAGGTGCATAGAGCTGCCTTCCAGAGGAGGTGCTGTGTTCTACTGGTGTAACCCTCCTTACCCGGCTCTAAAGGAGTTTACATGGAGTTGGATATATACATGTGGCAGTGCTCAGTCTCTCATACCTGCTCAGGGTGCTGGGTCAGTGCAGGCTGGGCTCAGTCTCTCATACCTGCTCAGGGTGCTGGGTTAGTGCAGGCTGGGCTCAGTCTCTCACACCAGCTCAGGGTGCTGGGTTAGTGCAGGCTGGGCTCAGTCTCTCACACCAGCTCAGGGTGCTGGGTCAGTGCAGGCTGGGCTCGGGCTCATACCTGCTCAGGGTGCTGGGTTAGTGCAGGCTGGGCTCAGGCTCATACCTGCTCAGGGTGCTGGGTCCGTGCAGGCTGGGCTCAGTCTCTCACACCAGCTCAGGGTGCTGGGTCAGTGCAGGCTGGGCTCAGTCTCACACCAGCTCAGGGTGCTGGGTTAGTGCAGGCTGGGCTCAGTCTCTCACACCAGCTCAGGGTGCTGGGTCAGTGCAGGCTGGGCTCGGTCTCATACCTTGTCAGGGTGCTGGGTCAGTGCAGGCTGGGCTCAGTCTCTCAAACCTGCTCAGGGTGCTGGGTCAGTGCAGGTTGGGCTCAGTCCCTCATACCTGCTCAGGGTGCTGGGTCAGCGCAGGCTGGGCTCAGTCTCATACCTTGTCAGGGTCAGTGCAGGCTGGGTTCAGTCTCTCAGACCTACTCAGGGTGCTGGGTCAGTGCAGGCTGGGCTCAGTCTCTCACACCTGCTCAGGGTGCTGGGTCCGTGCAGGCTGGGCTCAGTCTCTCACACCTGCTCAGGGTGCTGGGTCCGTGCAGGCTGGGCTCGGGCTCATACCTGCTCAGGGTGCTGGGTCCGTGCAGGCTGGGCTCAGTCTCTCACACCTGCTCAGGGTGCTGGGTTAGTGCAGGCTGGGCTCAGGCTCTCATACCTGCTCAGGGTGCTGGGTCAGTGCAGGCTGGGAGTGGATATGCAGATAGAATAATGATGGGCACCAGGAGCTTTTATAGTACAAACAAGAACTTTATTCACAGCCGTTGACAATACTCGCCGTAGAACGGACTTCACTTCAGACATTAACTGGTGGGAAACAATATGTTACTTTGTGCTACTTCCCCTGGTAGCTCTCGCTCCTTTGCTGGGGAGGTACTTATGCTTGTTTCCCTTAGTTTTGATTAGATTGGCAATCTCCTGCATAGTGTTAATAGTGCCCCATCTCAGGTGGACCATTTTTGGGGGGACACAGTATTCTGGTGATCACTATCCTGTTACTGTTTATGGCATTCTTAATCTACTTGCAGGATCGGGAGTTTATGTAGGGCCGATCCGGATCTTCTACCCCGAGACCTCCCTGCTGAGCACACGCTTACTCCTCTTCCTGCATGAGAACAACCTTGGGCCATTTCTATGGGTACTAACGATATAGGGCACGTTCCTTAACTGAAGACAATAAATGGTGACAGGACATCCTTAGTACACACAACAATACACACAAACCTATTTACGGGATTCACTCTGAGGCTCTCTAACTGTACTCCGAGGAACCAGCTTCTAGAACATTGGGTGGAGCTATATATCCTATCTCCCTATAGCGACATCACTGGTCACAAGAAATACAAAGGAGGGGCTATCCCTTTCTGCATCACATAAGGGGAAGGGGAGTAACCCGAGTGATCCCCCAGTTAACCCATTAAGGCTGTTTATACTAACTAGTAGTCCCCAAAGAAGGACTACACAGTCATGACAATTGAGATAAGAACAAAGGGACAACAAACAAAGAATTTACCGCTGGAGACCAAATATATGCTGGGGTATTAGTGTCGGCAGTGAAATAAAAGGTAACCCCCAGTCCTGCATTACATGTGAAAAACACACCTGTGAACATTGAAAAGCTTTGTACAGGTGAAGAAGAGACCTGTGAGGTTAGGAAAGCTATGTGCATGTGAAGAAGAGACCTGTGAGGTTTGGGAAGCTGTGTACACAAGACGAAGAGACCTGTGAGGATTGGAAAGCTCTGTACACAGTTACATCCATGGAGAACACTTTTATTTGTCCATTAAAAGGCATCAAGGCCAGTAGTGAATCTGTACTTCTCCAGGATAAATACAGTGGTTACATTACAAATTGATGCAGAAATTAAAGTGCTTTGAATAAGCACAACACAAGGGGAAATGCAGCGATTGCATGAAGCCTGACGTTTTACAACAAGAAGGAAGATGGGCAGGTTGGTTGGAAGAAGGTTTATCTGCCGAGTTTTAGTATTAAACCAAACCCAGTGTAATTCCTCCAACCTGCAGCAGGCGGCGCCAGAGACTGATCGTAATATCTCAATGTGTACGTACGGGCGGCCCCCAGTTATCTAACGGAATCCGTTCTGTGAGTAGCGTTGGATAGTGAAACCGCTGTAAAGTGAGTCCCATGTTAATCAGTGGCGGGGAGCATTGGATAACGCATTCGGGCGTCGGATAACGCATTCCGGCGTCGAACAACGGCCCATAGGGTTGCATTGTAAAGCGTTGGATATGCCATTCGTTGTAAAGTGAAACGTTGGATAGCGAGGACTACCTGTAGATGTATGTATATATTTATATTAAACGCAGCTTAGATCCCATACTCAACCCCAGTCCTCAGGCCCCCTCCACCCCCCCAACAGGTCAAGTTTTCAGGACATCTCAGGTGGCTCAATCAGTCCCTGCTTCAGCACAGGTAGCTCAGTCAATGATTGAGCCACTGATTGAGCCACCTATGCTGAAGCTGAGATATCCTGAAAACCTGACCTGTTGGGGAGGGGGGGGGGGGGGGGGCTTGACGACTGGAGTTGCGCCCCCCTGCCTTACATTATTAAACACGTTTCTAAAAGTGGCAGTGCAGTTACAGCAGTTACAGCAGTTACAGCAGTGAGTGCTTTTCCTTTCTGAGGCCACGCTGATAGTACCGCGATGTCGCCCGAAAACAAATGCATTGCCGCCGCTGTGTGCGCTTATAGTGCGCACGACCGCGACAAAGCCACGGAGCGACGTCACCGTCGCGAAAACCGGTAGCTGGCAAAATTTGATTTTTCAAGGGCTGTCGTGTCACGTGACGGCCCTTGAACCAATCAAATGCCAGGAAACCAGCGCCGCCGCCTGGCGAAATATAACTTACGGCGACGGGTGACGTCACCCGTCGTGTCGCCGTCGCCATCGCCGGCACTATAGGCGCGGCCTTATGTAGAGGAACTCTGTAAATTGGGTGACAAGGTTTCACAGCTCCGTCTTTGGGTAAGAGAGGGAATCGCGCGTCGCATTATCGGGGTCTCAAAACGAAAACACCCAATTTATCTCAGAAATATCGCTTATTAATAACCGGGAATCTAATATGTTTATGACAAGATTCTTCTTATGTTGCAAAAATCGAGGCGCGAGCGCTAAGCTTCCGTTTAAATACATTTTTGTGCGTCCAAATTGTAGTGCTAAAAAGTAATACAAACCTTCAACAAATGTGCGCCGTGTGCACGAAGACTTCCTACACATGACGCCTCGGTGCAAGCGGCCCCTGAGCCCCCTGTGCTGAAGCTGGGATATCCTGAGAACCTGACCTGTTGGGGAGGGGGAGGCTTGAGGACTGGAGTTGAGCCCCTGATCTAGATGATGGAATCTGTGCTGCATGAAATGTGTGGGTGATAAATAGCAACTTCATTCTGCGCTAATACTATGAAGTCTCTTTAGGGTTTACTTGAACTTGATGCACTTTTAATAGATTGGGGGGGTGCACGGAAATATCGCTTTTTTTAATTACATGCATAGTCGCCAAGCGTGGCCCGTTTCTGCGCTCCGAAACAAATGGAAAAAAATACATTTTTGACGCAGCTGCAGAAACATGAGGTTAGTACGTAGGCGCACACATGCGCAATTAAAGGAGCATTCCCCCCTAAAATGGAAACTGGGAGGGGGTAGGGGGGAGTCCTCCATAGCTGGACCGCACTATTTTCAGCTTTGGTTCCCGAGATGCTTACTGGTGAAGTTGCTGGCATTACTTCCTGGTTTTTAACGGGGATTTAAATGGCCGTCCAATTGGAAGCCACGACCAATAGTGTTGCAGCTTCCTATTGGACCAAAATTTGGCAGCCGTGTTGTATCCCCGGAGGGGGATTTAAATCCAGTAATTTCACTGCTTAGTATCTGGGGAACAGGGAAGGGGGGTCTCCGGGGCTGGAAATGGTGGCGTTTTGCTCACGAGAACCCCAGATTCCCACCCTGTAAAATAAATGGGGGCTAAAATGTATAAAACAGGTTGGAGGAGGAACTGCTCCTTTAAAAGGGAGTTTGACGTGCTAATTTGGTGACACTAATGCCCTCACCCGTCTCAGAGTCCTGATTCTTAGTGATTCCTCCCCGAATCACTCACAAGCACAGCACCCTGACGCATGGTTACAAGACTCGAGCTGCACCGCTACCCACTTTCTATTAATACCCTGATGTAAATAAACTCCAATGCCAGTGTCCAGCTCCTCGTGACCCTGGACACATCACTCACTCTCCCAGTGTCCAGCTCCTCGTGACCTTGGACACGTCACTCACTCTCCCAGTGTCCAGCTCCTCGTGACCTTGGACCCGTCACTCACTCTCCCAGTGTCCAGCTCCTCGTGACCTTGGACACGTCACTCACTCTCCCAGTGTCCAGCTCCTCGTGACCCTGAACACGTCACTCACTCTCCCAGTGTCCAGCTCCTCGTGACCTTGGACACGTCACTCACTCTCCCAGTGTCCAGCTCCTCGTGACCCTGAACACGTCACTCACTCTCCCAGTATCCAGCTCCTCGTGACCTTGGACACGTCACTCACTCTCCCAGTGTCCAGCTCCTCGTGACCCTGAACACGTCACTCACTCTCCCAGTATCCAGCTCCTCGTGACCTTGGACACGTCACTCACTCTCCCAGTGTCCAGCTCCTCGTGACCTTGGACACGTCACTCACTCTCCCAGTGTCCAGCTCCTCGTGACCTTGGACACGTCACTCACTCTCCCAGTGTCCAGCTCCTCGTGACCTGACCAGTGATGCTCCCCTGCACATGTCAGCTGACTTTACGAGGAAGCAGTGACCACGCTTCTCTCTTGTACAGCTGCCGTGTTAACGGCCCGGACTTCTTTATGGGCGGGGTTTGCAATGTTTATGTAAAGCTAATCTTTGAGGCCACACAAAATGTCAATTTATTTCTGTTTTAACCCCGTCACAGCCAGGAAAGCCTGCCGTGCACTGGGGTTAAAATGCGCAGCGACCGCCGACCTGGCCACTTTGGGATACGTGGTGATCCGCCTACGAACCAGAACTAGGGTTTTGTTGTTTAACCTTTTCACTGCCGACCAGGAGTGGGGGACAAACATGGCTAGTGCAGGGGTAGCTCTATGATTCTCTAGGCGGGGGAATAAGTCTAGAGCCCCAGCGTCCGGCTGAGCACAGGGCCCAACCCCTGGCTACACTGGGGACCATGCGAGATGAGTCGGTGCTGGGTGTTCTAAAGACCCTGCAGCAGGGAAAGGAAGCCAGAAGCATGGAGACCACCCGCTGCGTTGCCTAATGAAAGTGCCACCCCCGTGTGAATGTGCTCACACCGTGGGATTTCTATTTGCTGACGACTAAGAGAACCCAGATAGTGGGACGGGTGGTTTGATTGAAAGGATAAGTTAGACATACAAGTGAGCTACAGCAAGTAGTAAAGGCGCCCACAAGGAAACAAGAGACACAATCAATGTCAGTAGGCACACAGAGTTGGACCCATTAGGAATATTTTAACGACACAACAGGGACAGCAGGCTCTGCATTGAACGGGGTTTCCGTGCCAGCACACCCCATCGCTCTGACACCGAAGAGTATCGCTCCATGTACTGGGCGAGGCGGCAGCTACCAGGGTGAAGTTGAGATGCTTGTGCCAGGTATCCCCTTCCCGATGGTGCTGTTGGGTCACTCCATAGGACGGGCACAGGACTGTTTGGAGCGAGTTATGTGGGATCACAGCGTACCTCTCACATCGTTATAGGATATCTCCATAAAAATAGGCGGCAATCCCAAGTCACAACGTGGGAATACACACCGGTTTAGATAGCACCACATGTGTAAAGTGAAAACCAAGCAGCTCCACCCATGACATACACATATCCAAAAGGACTTCTGTTGAGGAGGGACCTGGATTTTATCCTGAAAAGGAAGCACGCAGCTTACGCCTCTGACTCTGGGAGGGGGGACATTTATCCAAAATTCAGCTGCTAGAATAATTTCACTTTCTCCCAAAACAGTCTCGGCTCATCTCCTCCTTAAATCCCTCTCCTGGCTTCCTATCGTTTTGGATCACCTACAAAGTTCTCCTCCTTACCTTTAAGGCTCTTCCCTAATCTGCTCCTCCCTACACATCAGCTTTGATCTCTCTATGCCTCTGTTCGTCTCCAGCGCTCTGCCCATAACTGCCTCCTCTCCATCCCTTTCACCTCTACTGCTCTCTCTCGCCTTAAACCTTTTTTCCCTCCCTTCCCCACTTACCTGTGGAAGGCCCTCACACTCGGTATACACCAAGCACCTTCTCTCCCCTCCTTTAAATGAAACCTTACATCCCACCTCTTACATGAAGCATCCCAATAGCCCAGATACATGGCTCCTGTCCCACACCCACCGTCACTCCTACCGGGATACTTTCTGGCCACCTGAGGTCTCCGGGACACTTCCTGGCCACCTGAGGTCTCTGGGACACTTCCTGGCCACCTGAGGTCTCCGGGACTCTTCCTGGCCACCTGAGGTCTCCGGGACACTTCCTGGCCAGAGGTCTCCGGGACACTTCCTGGCTACCTGAGGTCTCCGAGACCTTTCCTGGCCACCTGAGGTCTCCGGGACACTTCTTGGCCACCTGAAGTCTCCGGGACACTTCCTGGCCACCAGAAGTCTCCGGGACACTTCCTGGCCACCAGAGGTCTCCGGGACACTTCCTGGCCACCTGAGGTCTCCGGGACACTTCCTGGCCACCTGAAGTCTCCGGGATACTTCCTGGCCACCAAAGGTCTCCGGGACACTTCCTGGCCACCTGAGGTCTCCGGGACACTTCCTGGCCACCTGAGGTCTCAGGGACACTTCCTGGCCACCTGAGGTCTCCCTGCGCACCTACGAACCTGGTGCGCGTCTTACACCAAATTCCTTTATTTACAAAATTAAGGTTCAACCTTTCTGACGTTAGACCAGGGGGAAGCCAACTCCAGTCCTCAAGGCCCACCAACAAGTCGAGTTTTTGGGATATTGAAGACCGATCCATTGATTGAGCCACCTGTGCTGAAGCTGGGACTTATTGAGCCACCTGTGCAGTAGCAGCGATAGCCTTAAAACCTAACCTGGTGGTGAATCTTGAGTAATGGCGTTGAGCACCCCTGCAATATATGTATCTCAGTACAACAACTTTTTGAAGTCACTTGGAACAGTGCGTGGCGGGAGACTTTTGTAGTGGGGAGATGTGGCAATGCCAGGGGGAGTCCGTGCTTGTTATGAGAGGTTGGTACATCCAGTAACCCAGCATTTACAGAAATGCTTCTGCACCTTTTATCCCAGGAAATCCCTTGGGATGTGATTCAATTACTGAGAAACTCATCCAGTTTATCAATATCAATCAAATCTCCAATAAACTGATTAGGAGCGGACGCTGAGATACTTCAGTACTACGTTTTACTTCTATAATTACAGTTATAGTAATGTCTGCAAATGTAAAATGTATATTTTTAATAATAGACTTGAAGATGAAACCTACAAGGATTGGAAAGATTTGCAGGATATAGATATATATATATCACTGTCCATATTATATATTATTCTGCACGTTGCTCTGCACATTACACACACAGCACTGCCCCATCTCACCCCAACACTGCCCTCCTCCCCCCAGCGCTGCCCTCCTCCCCCCAGCGCTGACCTCCTCACCCCAACACTGCCCACCCTCCCCCCAACACTGCCCACCCTCCCCCCAACACTGCCCATCCTCCCCCCAACACTGCCCATCCTCCCCCCAGCGCTGCCCTCCTCCCCCCAGCACTGCCCTCACCCCAACACTGCCCATCCTCACCCCAACACTGCCCATCCTCCCCCAGCACTGCCCTCCTCCCCCACCACTGCCCATCCTCCCCCCAGCACTGCCCATCCTCCCCCCAGCGCTGACCTCACCCCAACACTGCCCATCCTCACCCCAACACTGCCCATCCTCCCCCAGCACTGCCCTCCTCCCCCAGCACTGCCCATCCTCCCCCCAGCACTGCCCATCCTCCCCCCAGCACTGCCCATCCTCCCCCCAGCACTGCCCATCCTCCCCCCAGCACTGCCCATCCTCCCCCCAGCGCTGACCTCACCCCAACACTGCCCATCCTCCCCCCAGCACTGCCCATCCTAACCCCAACACTGCCCATCCTCCCCCCAGCACTGCCCATCCTAACCCCAACACTGCCCATCCCCCCCCAGCACTGCCCATCCTAACCCCAACACTGCCCATCCCCCCCCAGCACTGCCCATCCTCCCCATCCTCACCCCAACACTGCCCACCCCCCCAGCACTGCCCATCCTCCCCCCAGCACTGCCCATCCTCCCCCCAGCACTGCCCATCCTCCCAACACTGCCCATCCTCCCAACACTGCCCATCCTCCCTCCAACACTGCCCATCCACCCCCCAGCGCTGTCCATCCTCCCCCCAGCGCTGTCCACCCTCCCCCCAGCGCTGCCCTCCTCCCCCCAGCACTGCGCTCCTCCCCCCAGCACTGCCCATCCTCCCCCCAGCACTGCCCATCCTCCCCCCAGCACTGCCCATCCTCCCCCAGCACTGCCCATCCTCCCCCAGCACTGCCCATCCTCACCCCAGCACTGCCCATCCTCCCCCCAGCACTGCCCATCCTCCCCCCAGCACTGCCCATCCTCCCCCCAGCGCTGACCTCACCCCAACACTGCCCATCCCCCCCCCCAGCACTGCCCATCCTCCCCCCAGCACTGCCCATCCTCCCCCCAACACTGCCCATCCCCCCCCCCAGCGCTGACCTCACCCCAACACTGCCCATCCCCCCCCCAGCACTGCCCATCCTCCCCCCAACACTGCCCATCCCCCCCCCAGCACTGCCCATCCTCCCCCCAGCACTGCCCATCCTCCCCCCAGCACTGCCCATCCTCCCCCCAGCACTGCCCATCCTCACCCCAACACTGCCCACCCCCCCCCAGCACTGCCCATCCTCCCCCCAACACTGCCCACTCCCCCCCCCAGCACTGCCCATCCTCCCCCCCCCAGCACTGCCCATCCTCCCCCCCCCAGCACTGCCCATCCTCCCCCCAGCACTGCCCATCCTCCCCCCAGCACTGCCCACCCTCCCCCCAGCACTGCCCACCCTCCCCCCAGCACTGCCCACCCTCCCCCCAGCGCTGCCCATCCTCCCTCCAACGCTGCCCATCCTCCCCCCAGCGCTGCCCATCCTCCCCCCAGCGCTGTCCATCCTCCCCCCAGCGCTGCCCATCCTCCCCCCAGCGCTGCCCATCCTCCCCCCAGCACTGCCCATCCTCCCCCAGCGCTGCCCATCCTCCCCCAGCGCTGCCCATCCTCCCCCAGCGCTGCCCATCCTCCCCCCAGCGCTGCCCATCCTCCCCCAGCGCTGCCCATCCTCCCCCCAGCGCTGCCCATCCTCCCCCCAGCGCTGCCCATCCTCCCCCCAGCGCTGCCCATCCTCCCCCCAACGCTGCCCATCCTCCCCCCAGCGCTGCCCTCCTCCCCCCAGCACTGCCCAGCCTCTCCCCAGCACTGCCCAGCCTCTCCCCAGCACTGCTCTCCTCCCCCAGCCCTGCCCATCCTCCCCCCAGCACTGCCCTCCTCCCCCCAGCATTGCCCTCCTCCCTCAGCACTGCCCTCCTCCCTCAGCACTGCCCTCTTCCCCCCAGCACTGCCCACCCTCCCCCCAGCACTGCCCTCTTCCCCCCAGCACTGCCCTCTTCCCCCAGCACTGCCCATCCTCCCCCCAGCAATGCCCATCCTCACCCAAGCACTGCCCATCCTCCCCCCAGCACAGCCCATCCTCCCCCCAGCACTGCCCATCCTCCCCCCAGCACTGCCCATCCTCTCCCCAGCACTGCCCATCCTCCCCCCAGCACTGCCCTCTTCCCCCCAGCACTGCCCATCCTCCCCCCAGCACTGCCCATCCTCTCCCCAGCAATGCCCATCCTCCCCCAACACTGCCCATCCTCACCCCAGCACTGCCCATCCTCCCCCCAGCACTGCCCATCCTCCCCCCAGCAATGCCCATCCTCACCCAAGCACTGCCCATCCTCCCCCCAGCACAGCCCATCCTCCCCCCAGCACTGCCCATCCTCCCCCCAGCACTGCCCATCCTCTCCCCAGCACTGCCCATCCTCCCCCCAGCACTGCCCTCTTCCCCCCAGCACTGCCCATCCTCCCCCCAGCACTGCCCATCCTCTCCCCAGCAATGCCCATCCTCCCCCAACACTGCCCATCCTCACCCCAGCACTGCCCGTCCTCCCCCCAGCACTGCCCATCCTCCCCCCAGCACTGCCCATCCTCCCCCCAGCACTGCCCATCCTCTCCCCAGCACTGCCCATCCTCCCCCCAGCACTGCCCATCCTCTCCCCAGCACTGCCCATCCTCCCCCCAGCACTGCCCATCCTCCCCCCAGCACTGCCCATCCTCCCCCCAGCACTGCCCATCCTCCCCCCAGCACTGCGCTCCTCCCCCCAGCACTGCCCATCCTCCCCCCAGCACTGCCCATCCTCCCCCAGCACTGCCCATCCTCTCCCCAGCACTGCCCATCCTCCCCCCAGCACTGCCCATCCTCCCCCCAGCACTGCCCATCCTCCCCCCAGCGCTGACCTCACCCCAACACTGCCCATCCTCCCCCCAGCACTGCCCATCCTCTCCCCAGCACTGCCCATCCTCCCCCCAGCACTGCCCATCCTCTCCCCAGCACTGCCCATCCTCCCCCCAGCACTGCCCATCCTCCCCCCAGCACTGCCCATCCTCCCCCCAGCACTGCCCATCCTCCCCCCAGCACTGCCCTCCTCCCCCCAGCACTGCCCTCCTCCCCCCAGCACTGCCCATCCTCCCCCCAGAACTGCCCTCCTCACCCCAACACTGCGCTCCTCCCCCCAGCACTGCCCATCCTCACCCCAACACTGCGCTCCTCCCCCCAGCACTGCCCATCCTCACCCCAACACTGCGCTCCTCCCCCCAGCACTGCCCATCCTCCCCCCAGCGCTGACCACCCCAACACTGCCCATCCTCCCCCAGCACTGCCCATCCTCCCCCAGCACTGCCCATCCTCCCCCAGCACTGCCCTCTTCCCCCCAGCACTGCCCATCCTCCCCCCAGCACTGCCCTCCTCCCCCCAGCACTGCCCATCCTCCCCCCAGCACTGCCCATCCTCCCCCCAGCACTGCCCTCCTCACCCCAACACTGCGCTCCTCCCCCCAGCACTGCCCATCCTCCCCCCAGCACTGCCCTCCTCACCCCAGCACTGCCCTCTTCCCCCCAGCACTGCCCATCCTCTCCCCAACACTGCTCTCCTCACCCCAACACTGCCCTCCTCACCCCAGCACCCATCACTGCCCACGACCCCCAGCACTGCCCTCCTGCCCCCAGCACTGCCCTCCTGCCCCCAGCACTGCCCTCCTGCCCCCAGCACTTTCCATCTCACCCCAGCACTGCCCTCCTGCCCCAGCACTGCCCTTCTGCCCCCAGCACTGCCCTCCTGACCCCAGCCCTGCCCATCTCACCCCAGCACCGCCCTCCTGCCCCTCCCATCCTCCCCAGCACCGCCCTCCTCCCCCCAGCACCACCCTCCTGCCCCTCCCCTCTTCCCCAGCACTGTCCTCCTGCCCCCAGCCCCTCCCCTATTCCCCAGCAGCTGTCAGTGGATCCCTGGGGAATGCTGCGAGTCTACCTAACTATGCAGCCCAGGACCCGCCCTCTGGAGACAGCCTAACTTGTCCAATCACAGAGCCTCCGCTTTCTTTTGTTATCCTGCGGGAGGAGAGGCTGGGGGGAGGGGGTTCGGCGGTCTGATTGGCTGCCAGCGCTGTCACTCATAACCCCACTGGCCCCGCCCAGCAGCTCCCCGCCGGGCTCGGTACAATCTATCAGTAACTGCGGAATCTGCCAGGAGGAGGCGGGGACACCGGGGGATAACCAGAGCCCGACACCCGGGATAGCCAAGGACCGACACCGGGGGATAACCGGGGACCGACACCGGGGGATACCCGGGCCCAGCCAGATAACCCCCCGCCCTGCACACAGAGAGGGACCCCAGCACCGGATCCGGGATGTGACATTTACACCGAATTGTGGGGATCCTGCTCCGGGGCCACGAGATATGGGGGAAACTCACCTGCCCCCCTCCCCCGGGCCCCTGACCGGCCCCCCGCCCTCGGGCCACTGACCGGCCCTCCACCGGACTACTGCCCCTCGCCGGACCAGTGCCCCTCCTACCCCCTGACCACTGACTGGCCCCCCACCGGACCACTGCCCCTCGCCAGACCACTGCCACCCCCCCGCCCTCGGGCCACTGACCTGCCCCCCGGCCACTGACCGCCCCCCCGCCATACTACTGCCCCCTCGCCGGACTACTCCCCCTCCTTCCCCCGGGCCACTAACCGCCCTCCACACTTCCAGGTCACTGCCCCCCCCTCCCCCCTCCTCGACTACCTTTCAACCCCCTCACTCCTGGCCCACTCACCTGACCCCCCCCCCCCCCTGTGATTATGTCTGCCAAGGATAACCCGTGCAGGAAGTTCCAGGCCAATATCTTCAATAAAAGCAAATGTCAGAACTGCTTCAAACCCCGGGAGTCCCATCTACTGTCTGACGAGGACCTTAACCAGGTGAGATCCCCCAAATCCTCATGTCACTGCTCAGAACACACACTACCGACTTTGTATACCCCCTCTCCCCCCTTTGTATACCACCTCTCCCCCTTTGTATACCACCTCTCCGCCTTTTGTATACCACCTCTCCCCCCTTTGTATACCACCTCTCCCCCCTTTGTATACCACCTCTCCCCCCTTTGTATACCACCTCTCCCCCCTTTGTATACCACCTCTCCCCCCTTTGTATACCACCTCTCCCCCCTTTGTATACCACCTCTCCCCCCTTTGTATACCACCTCTCCCCCTTTGTATACCACCTCTCCCCTCTTTGTATACCACCTCTCCCCCCCTCTTTGTATACCACCTCTCCCCCCCCTCTTTGTATACCACCTCTCCCCCCCCTCTTTGTATATCCCCCCTCCCCCTCTTTGTATATCCCCCCTCCCCCTCTTTGTATATCCCCCCTCCCCCTCTTTGTATATCCCCCCTCCCCCTCTTTGTGTATATCCCCCCTCCCCCTCTTTGAGTATATCCCCCCTCCCCCTCTTTGTGTATATCCCCCCTCCCCCTCTTTGTGTATATCCCCCCCTCCCCCTCTTTGTGTATATCCCCCCCTCCCCCTCTTTGTGTATATCCCCCCCTCCCCCTCTTTGTGTATATCCCCCCCTCCCCCTCTTTGTGTATATCCCCCCCTCCCCCTCTTTGTGTATATCCCCCCCTCCCCCTCTTTGTGTATATCCCCCCCTCCCCCTCTTTGTGTATATCCCCCCCTCCCCCTCTTTGTGTATATCCCCCCCTCCCCCTCTTTGTGTATATCCCCCCCTCCCCCTCTTTGTGTATATCCCCCCCTCCCCCTCTTTGTGTATATCCCCCCCTCCCCCTCTTTGTGTATATCCCCCCCTCCCCCTCTTTGTGTATATCCCCCCCTCCCCCTCTTTGTGTATATCCCCCCCTCCCCCTCTTTGTGTATATCCCCCCCTCCCCCTCTTTGTGTATATCCCCCCCTCCCCCTCTTTGTGTATATCCCCCACCTCCCCCTCTTTGTGTATATCCCCCCCCCTCTACTCCTCCCACCCTTCCCCCCCATGTAAATGTTGGTCTGGGTCTGTCCTCTGACTTGTTACTGTGTGTCGGGAGACCCCAGGTCCCCTCCTGATTTGGGGGGGGGGGGGGGTGCAGTTTGTGAGTAGTGCAGATGAATAGTTAATGCTCTGAGCTGTGTGATGGAGTCGTATAAATAAACAGATATTGTAGGTGTTGAAGTGGATGTTTTTAGCTGATGTCCCTGACACTTTGTGTCACTCCTCTGTCCTCATGGTGTCAGATTGTCATTGTTTCTGTTGGGAGGAGAGGTTATAACTGCCCTCAGTGTGTACAATGGGGATATCTACCCTACTGGCCGGCAGCCTTCGTATAGTACATGGCCTCACCGCCATATATACTGTGTATATATATTTCTCCTGCAGTCTGCTGTTCCTGCTCTCCAATCTGATGCATCTAAAAACATAATTAGACCCAGTGGACTATTGACTAGAGCAGGATGGGCCAACTCCAGTCCTCAAGGGCCAACAACAGGCTAGGTATTCGGAATATCCCTGCTTCAGCACAAGTGGTGCAGTCTTCAACTGCGCCACCTGTGCTGAAGCAGGGATATCCTGAAACCCTGGCCAGTTGGTGGCCCTTGGGGACTGGAATTGGCCGGCTAGAGGCTGAGCCCCTCTGATCAAAATCAAGCCCCTTCCTGAAATGTGTATTCTTTAATTTGATATGTTGGGTGTCGTGGTTTAGTGTGATGTTATGTAAAATAGTCTGCCCAATGTCCTGCCTGGAGTGCAATGAAGCTGTTTAATTGATGGTCATGTGGTGGTTTAGGAGTACAAGTGTGCAGATAGCATAGCGGAATCATAGCTGGGGTTCGCATAGCATTTCATGCAGGCCCATTTCAAAGGGAACATTTATAAGGGGACTGATGGTTATACAGGAGTTAGACAAGATGTGGACAATCTGTAGACTCGTATTACTGGACAGCTTTGGGTGAGCTTACTATTCTACACACCTGTATCCATGCTGCATTTATGCCCCATTCTCCCCCCCCCCCTTAACTACTGCATTCTTCCCCAAACTTCTCCTCGTTCACTCATACATTCATCCCATGAGCACTCAATCCATGTAAGCACCAAGTCTCCTGCAGACAGCCGCAGAACAAGACTTGTAGCAAGTCTCTAGGGTGCTGCCTGTAGTCCTTGCTTGTTTGGGATTGATAGACAAGGCTGGGGCACCCAGCTATTGTCTAATATGTGTATCGAGGACTATTGCCTGTTTTAAGTTATCACTCATATCTCCTTTTAACCATCGTCCTCTGTTTTTGGACAACTGTTTGTCTTGTCTGGGACATGGGTGTGTAAGAGGTCCTGCTGCCAGTGTGTCGTATGGGGTATTTGGCAGCTGACCTGGCTGTGTGCCTCCCTCTTCTTGGATCCTGGTATGGGGTGGGCTAGGGGGTAGAGGAACGCTGCCGGGAACTAGGTATTTGGGCCAAGCGAGGATTGGTATATCCATCCCCTTCCCTCATTCAGAGGATTGAGACCGCTCATTGCCCTCGCCGGTACCCCAGGCAGAGGTTGTCGGGAACTAAGGCCGGCGACCTGGGGTCTTGAAATCAATCCCCCGCCACCAGGGAACCGGAATTCAGATAAGTTGTCAAACTACAGGAGCCTGCTCTGGATATCATGCTTATAAATGCCCCACTGGTGCGTGAGACTATTGTCTTGGGTCAATCACATTTAGTATTTATCACAGAGACCTGCCTAACTGCTGGGATTGACATTCCTTTGTGTGACCTAGTCACTGATGGGTACTCTGGGTTGCATGTTCATAGGCAGGGTAAGGAGGGGGAGGAAGGGGTGGAGGGGGTAGCCGTGATATTCAGTCCAATCTTATCTGCACCTCCCACTCTGGGCCCAGGCTCAAGTCTTTTGAGTATATGACTGTTCGCTGTGCCATGCATGACAACCCAAGCTTTGTATTTCAGCCTGATGTATAGGCCGCCTGGACACAGGGGTGATTTTGCGGTGTAGGATGTTTCGCTGCGACCAAAATGTCGCCGGGACATTTCACAGCGGAACACTTCGTTGTGATGTCCGCTCCTGCACCTGACCCGACCTGTCAGGTCTGCTGCGCCCGACCACCCACTTCGATAACTGGATGTGTAAATGTCCCGCCCGGGACCGCTACACTGCCTAGACAGGACGCTACGACGTGCCATCTTTAAATGCCCCGCATGGGACATTTAAACATGCAGTTGTTGGAGTGGCAGACCTGGCTTGGCTTGTTGGGTGCGCAGTGAGCTACTATGCAGCAAAGTGTCCTGGTGGCATTTTGGTCGTGACAAATAGCCGCGGAAAAACGCCCCATTCCGGTGATTTTACGTCTTTTGTCGGATGTGGTCACTCCCATATTACTGGAGTTCCCTCACTCTGTAGTGCTTGGGGACCTCAACATGTGGGCTGATGACCCATACAATGCTGAGGCCAGGGATCTTTTTGAAACGATGGGATTTTGTCAATTTGTGCATGGCCCGACACACGATCACAGTCATACACTCAACTTAATCTTCACGCTGGGGTTATCAGTTTGGGATGTGAAATTTTCTTCCTCTCCCCTATGGACAGATCATAGGGTGATCTTTGACAGCACAACGTTTGCACGCCCCTGTTCTAGCATATGAAAATGTCCTCTTGGCACAAAGCTGTCCTTGTATTTACCTTTGCTTCTATACAGTGTGTTATTCCAGCGTTTTTCCTTTACTTAATGTAATCCCGCCGTTGCCTGTCTGGCGCGTGTGCTTCACAGCTTGCCCGGTCTAACGTAGGTTATATTTGTGGGTCGGGGATAGGTGCTAATGAGGGAAAATGGAGGGTAACTGTGCTATGCTGGCAAAGGGGATTCTCTCACCACGGTATCCGCGTTGCAGCTGGAACCTAGTGCACCAGTTCTCACCTCCCCGGTCTGCCGCTGTGATCGTCCGTCCTTGTCCGCGCACATGCGACTTGCGTGATTATGCTTTCTCTAGGGGACAAACACTGCTGTGGGAAGCCAAACATATGTATAGAGGACGTTCCTCCTCTGGATTCTTCACTCCGGTAATTCTGCAATGCGGTGCAGCGAGAACCGCTGTTCATTGTGTCTGTCCGCCTTCGTCCATCCGGGTTACTCTTCCTCCAGCTCTGTGTCTACAGGTGATGTCCGTCAGGATTCATAGTTTGGTGCCAAGACAGGGGATGCGTATCTGATTAGGACTTGAGCTCAGTGGTTCAGGATCTTCACCCTATGCGTTTCACCTGTATGCAGGCTTCCTCAGGGGGTTCAGGGGACCCCGTGGTCTGCCTCACTCCACAGGCAAAGCTGGACTTGGGAGAGTTCAGCATCATCTCAATCCTTTATTTTCTCTGTCATGACTGGGATGAACTGGACCATTTGTTTCCTGGATCCCTGTCCATCATAGCTCCTGAAAGAAACCATTGATGCAGTAGCTCCGTGGTTGGTGGAAATGATCAATAGATCCCTCACTGTGGGGGAAGGTACCAGTGGCCTTGAAAAAGGTGCTGGTCCGCCCCCTGTTGAAGAAAGGGGGTCTAGAGGCTGATGTTCTCGTCAACTATCGTCCAATCTCCAACCTTCCCATGGTAGGGAAGGTGTTGGAGAGGGTAGTTTTCACCCAGTTGAAAGATTCTGTCTGGAAAGGGACAGCTTCTTCGACCCCATGCAGTCTGGCTTTAGAACCGGTCATGGAACTGAGTTAGCCCTGATCTGTGTGGCAGATGACTTATTGATGGTCATGGACTATATTTCTGCAATGGTCATGTTAGACATCTCAGTGGCCTTCGACCCAATTGATTATGGGGTGCTGCTGCACCGCTTGAGGGACCTAGCTGGTTATCAGTGGGACCACATTACAATGGGTTGCCTCGTTCCTGTAGGGCCGGACTTAAAGTCGCTGAGGAATACTGGCTATGTGCTCGGGTCCTGGAGCAGTCCGCCTCTCCGTGCCAAGGTTACTGCACCCGACGCTGGGTGGGGGGGGCCTTCTCGTGTGCAGCTTCAGAGGTCTGGAACTCGCTACTGCCAAAGCTCGGGTGTATATATCTACCTTACCACTGTTTGGGGCTCGGTGTAAGACGTGCCTCTCTTCCTCCTGGCTTTTCCTGTCTAACCAAACAATTGCTTATCATTTTAATTTGTTTAACTATAAAGTATTGCGAGCCCCCTTAAATGGAGGCGCGTTTTTACTCCAAAAATTGATGATGATGATGATGATCACCCTTGTATGTTCTATGGACACTTTTTGATGCCACTTTTTGCGGAGTGTGTGTATTTCTCCTTGTTGCGTCCTGTTGTTGCAGCAGAGGGTTAATCTGAGAGCACTTTCTCCTTATGGGTAACACTTAGCAGTGGAAATGGCATATTTCCTGACTCTGCTCACTGCAAAATTCCAGAGCTGTGAAGCTGCTGTGGAGACTGTGAGTGTAAGGGAGTATATCTAAATATTTCCACTTGTCCGTCCCAGGGGGCAGTCAGCTGCCCCCGCTGAAACATGAGGGGCAAGCGGTCCTTTCATCAGAAATCCTGGGCATGTTCCGGGGGGGAGGGGCTGACCACAGTTCGGATTTTGGGGGTTTCGGGACAGAGGTATTTCGGGACATTCTTGTATGTGTGTGTTTCATATAATGGTAGGGAGTATGTTACCCAGCGGGTTTCTCACGCGGATGTCTCAGGGGCAGTGTTCTCACATGTCTCTTCTGCCTTCCCAAACCTGAACAAGATGCTGGCGTGGTCCTGTAATATACCGCACTAACTACACAAACGATGCCCCCATACTGTGTGCGAGGAAAATACTTTTCTGTTAGTCACCTTTTAAATGTGCTGCTGATGCTCTGCACAGCGACTCTTCACTTTTATGTTGTAGCATTCGTGTGTGTATACCCCTCCCTGGGGAGGCTATATCAGTGTAGTGGTGTATTAGACCACAGCATACGCTTAAGGCCGCGGGCATGGTCAGCGCTTAGTCGCTGACCCGCACTGACGCTTGTCAGTGAGCCCCTGCAGCCGCAATGAGAGCGGCTTTAGCAGGGGCGTGCGGAAGTGTAGCCGACAATCCAATTTAAATTTGCGCGCAGAGGGGCCAATCACGTGAGCGGTTCGCCCAATGAGGGCGAACCAGCTCCGTGACGTCATTGGCCCGACGGACTAAGGCCAGGGAAAGCAGCCTCCGCACGGCTGAAGTCCCTATGGACTCAGCCGTCCGTATCTTGTCTCGGGGGGTTGTCTGTGTCGGCTGGCCAAAGGAAAAGATGGGCGCCAGGAGTTTTATAGTACCACCTCCATCTTTATTTATGTTCCCATGCTTAGGAACACCGAAGGTGCAGGTAGATTTGCATTGTTCTACCTCATTTAATCCATTCTCCTATCACTGTTAATATGGGTCTTCCCGGAGTGTCCACTCTTAACACCCATGGGAGGTGCATTTACTTGTACGTTACCGACGATCATCTGGTGGACCGGGCCGACCTCCTTATTAATATTGTTATTGTCCCTTTTTTATTGTGGGCTCGCGCTGAGATCCTGTTCTGTGCAACGTTGGTTGCTTTCCAACCCCTGCTTTGGAACTGCCACTTCCTCAGGGGGTACTGAATACTGTGTGTGGGGATCCGCGGGTACGGCTGATTCCCAGACATCCTGGGTGCACTTCTCCTTGGCCTTCTGAGGTATGTCTGCATTACTGGGACATGCTCTTCTCTCCTATCTGAAGGGACACTGTGTCTATCTGAAACACAGTAAAAGGGGGGCCTGATCTATGCTATACTTTGCGGAACCCTAACTCTACTGCCTGAAGCTTCTCGTTCTTCCATGGTGGAACTCTGTCCCAGAATCCTCTACTCCTATCCTTTATACCTTCTGTGACTCTGAGTGGAGCTTAACACATACACTCACTGTTAACTCCTAGTTTTAGTACCAACACCAGGAAAGGGGGGAGGGGGGGAATTGCATATCTATAACTCATGAGTTTTATTATAGAAGATATTAAATGGGATAAAAGGCCCAAAATGTTTTTCCCAAGTGCTTTGCAGCTCTGTGTCTTCCTGAATAACGTTATAAGAATAGTATTCCCTGTATACTTATTCCTTTTAATACCGAGAATAACTGCAGCTAAAAGCAAAAAAAAAAACCAAGATCAATGCACATCCAAATTCACGGAAACCCAGCATTTCCTCAATATTAACCCTTCCTTATTTCTATTCTGCTGCATAAAAAAACCTGCACATCTTCAGCTTGTGCTAATGAAATATAGTGATGTTCCCAGGATCGTTCGTTCCCATGAAAGCAGCGCCGACAAACATCAGTATAAACACATTATTTCTACCTGCGGAATCCGTTTTCCACCCTTGGATGTAATTGCCTAGTAGATTGTGAGTTCCTTGGTTCAGCGGGTGACTTACTAGGTCTGCATGTGAGAGGATATTTTAATGTGTGACATTGTGCTTCCCTTTGTACTTCTCTATAAGGTATGTTGGAGCCATTTAGAACACCATTGTAATGTGTGTGCTGGCGGTGTGCGTTTGTTGACACACTAAGGTTCTGTAGCTGATGTGTGTGCTGGAGGATTAGGCGGTTACAATAGAAGCTCCAGCCAGCTTGTACATTCCATTAGTAACATATCCCACTCTGTACATAGAGCGCTGCCAGTGCCTGGAACACTATACAGAGAAGCAGGATGGATCCCTCACCTGACCTAGGGCTTTTCTTTAATAATACAACTGTTCTGAAACTGTTAATGTCCTCTGAAGTAGAGGGGGTATCACTGGTGGTCTCGGGTGCTTTTCACCATAAAAACAATACAAGAACACATTGGATGGTGGTTTATGTAGAACAGGGGTGGCCAACTCCAGTCCTGAAAAGCTACCAACAGGCCAGGTTTTCAGGCTATCCCTCCTTCGACTGAGCCACCTGTGCTGAAGCAGCGATAGCCTGACAAGTTGACCTGTTGGTAGCTCTTCAGGACTGGAGTTGGCTACCCCTGATGTAGAAGTACGTGTACCATAGAAGAGGTCAGCCCCTCTACGCTCCCCATGCCCAGATTCCCGTAGCTCTGCGGCTGTGGTCAAGAAGAAGCTTTTAGGGCAGGAAACGGGAATAATAAGGGCGCAGGGCTGCTGTTCAACATAACATATACCCACTGACGGGACGGGATTAGAAGGCTGGGCGGTGTAGTTGTTTTGCTGCCTGTGTGGTTCTGGCCTGTGACACAGCCTCAGTAATCCACACTAATGATGTAACCAGTTAAACGCATTCCTCACAAGTCTCTCTGTCAAGCGAGTCAGAGAACGGGAACTCGTAGCGCTGGGAGGTTTGCAGGAAGCGGCCGTGTCCTGGCACAAAAGGGTTAAATCTGCTTGCTGATTAAGGGGCCAGGCCCGCAAAAGAATCAAGACTGAACCGGTGACCTGTTTTATTAGGTTCTAATCTGGTCAATTAAAATCAGACCAGTATTTTGTACAGCAAATAGAAATTCCACAGTGTGGGCTCATTCACACGTCTCAGACAGGTCTGCAACCCTGCCCTTCCCCATTATCTCTTAGTATGTGATGCTTCCACTGCAGTCAGGGATTCTGGGTAATGACATGAACTGTCACCTTTTTGCTCCTTATCCATTTTAACATGGGACCCCTTTAAGCTTCTGCCTGCCGCGTAACACAGCTTTTCAGCACAACCTGGATTACAGAAGTGCACGGCCTGTAGCCCTACTCACAGACAGCTTTTTCAACCTTTTTGGTTTGCACCAGTACTTGGAAATGTTTTGTGGACGTCTCCTCCTGGTATTCTTCTATTTGTCAGCATTCGAGTCTTCTACATCCAGCCTGCTGCATCTGATTGTGTTTCATTTCCTCGGGGGAGTTTAGCTGGCAGCATTGTTTATTTTATGATTTCTGGAGCCCTCCTCCAGGTCAGGTTTTGAGGATATCCAATTCAGGGACTGATTGAGCCACCTGTGCTGAAGCTGGGGACAGATTGAGCCACCTGTGCTGAAGCAGGGACTGATTGAACCACCTGTGCTGTAGCAGTGATATCCTGAAAACCTGACCTGTTGGGGCGGGGGTGCTTGATTACTGTCATTGAGCCCCCCCATGATGTAAAGGCACATGTTGCTTGTATCTGATTCCTCATGTCAGAGAGGGAAGATTAACACTTGAAGTGCCGGGAGAGCAGCAGTTCCATAGTGAAGCATTCTGTGTTCATTCCTTCCAGCAGCGCATGAGTTTTAAAGCACCAGGTGTTCCACTGGCATAACATGTACAAATGGTCTCGCGTCGCCCTATTAAAACAGATGCTGCCGTCCATTCTTTCTGTGGTATATTCACTCAGGCGTAGTAGTCACGGGGTAAACTTACCTTGAGCTTCAAAAGGTCAAGTCCCTCCTCGAATGAATTAAGGACCTAAGAACCGTGCCATGTTTAAAAGGCTAAATAGAGCTGATTGATTGCAATGTTTACAAAGGACTTGTAACATTTTCCTGGTAAACAAAAGCTTTGTGTTTTTGTTTGTTTTTTGTTTTTTTACAATCTTTATCAAATGTTTGGTGATCAGACTGTTTGTCAGTCCTCAAAGCTTGTGTTTTTTTTGTTGGCATCGTAATTATATCATCCTTACCAAAGTAGCAGATGAGTAGGAATTTGGCAAAAATCCCAAGATTCAAAGTAAAATGGTGACTTTTAAGGGTCATCGTATGTTTGTAAGGAAGCTGATTATATGGAGAAGTCTTTCACAAAAATAATAGTGTTCGTTTCTACATGGGACTGCACCTTCAAGTCCCCTCCGTGCAATGAAAACCCCATAGGCTGGGCCCTATAGAATGGGTCAGGGGTGCTCAACTCCAGAGCTCAAGACCCCCCCCCTTCCCCTCCAACAGGTCAGGCTTTCAGGATATCTCCGCTTCAGCACAGGGGGCTCTGAGGCTCAAATACTGAGCCTTTCAGCCCCCTGTGCTGAAGCTGGGACTGATTGAGTCACCTGTGCTGAAGCAGGGATATCCTGGAAACCTGACCTGTTGAGGGGGGGGTGGGTTTGTGGACTGGAGTTGAGCACCGCTGGAATGGGTTATTCAGGCGAGCTGTGTTGCTCTGCTTTATACAGAACTCCATAACTGGCTGGGGAGCTGTAAAGACGTCACAGCCCCAGGATGAGACTGGTGCTCAGTAGAGATGAATTGTACAATCGCTGCACATTGTAACCCTGACTCCCAATGGCTATAAACCTCTCCTGCAGGACATGCCTGCAACGTCTTACTCTCGCCATAATTCTGCCCGGCGCGTCCGCTCCACGTACCCAATGATTCAAAGCGAGCGGTTAATAATGTAACAGTTTCACTTCTGTTTATCCAGGAGAGAGACATTGAGATGAATATCTTGTTACCCAGGGTTTCTGGGATATGTTACAGCTCGGAATCGCGAGCAGGATCCCGCCTTGGCGCCCGCCCGTGTCTCCTGCACGTGTGCGAGGAGTCGGGGCCGCGTCCTGCGTGTGATCCTGTCCTCGCCGTGCCCACGGGTGGGAAGCTTCCTCTTGCTGTTTGTTTTGCTAAACGTTTCACCTTCCTAATGGCGGATCCGGGCATCCGCCTGCGTCTGTGTTGTCCGGGATGTCGGTATCTTTTTAAAAGTTGCATTTTTGTTGCCGAACCAGAAACAAATCCTGAAGATCAAACGCAGGGAAAAAAAGCCACTGATCTTTTTCTGGTACCTGGATTCTAGGGCAGTCCCTGGCGGGCGTCTATCTCGTGCCGTGAGTTTGCCGGCAGTCGTCACATGGATGAGTGCTTTGCTGCTACACCTTTTTGTGTTTGTGACATGGTTTAACATTTTGAAGCTATAATTTAAGAAGGGTGGACCTGCCGCAAAGGCAGCAGAGCTGACTAATAAAATGACAGGCATCGACTTGGTATCACTGAGAAACCTTTGAAGCCGCAGAACTTTGCGTTACTTAATTTTGCATGTCTGCTTCTCCCGCTTGTAGCCTGCGATATGCAACTCGTTTTGCGTTTCTCATTTTCATTACTGGAAATGCACTTAAAGCTGCAGTCCAAGCTGCTGTTTTAATTTTTTAATTATTTTCCCCCTTTTATATGTGCATCAATACAATCCACACAAAGATAAGTAATTAGCTACGTTGCCAATCGATCCGTTCTCATGTGATCGATCGGTGAAGATTTGGCTCCGGGGTTCACTAATTGGCTGTCGGTGCAGCAGAAGAGGACCAAAGATGCAAAGTTCTGTGGGGAAGATCATGTGACCAGGCAGTCACTAGATACAATTGGTGCCCTGCTAGAGAGAGGGCAGGGCTCAAAAAGGGGTGTGCCAGAGCCTGTTTCAGAAGAGGAAGGGGATGTGACATTGTAAATGGTTTCTATAGAAACAAAAAATGCTTGTTACATTATAATGCATAAAAAATGCCATTCAGAGTTTAAAAAAAATGTTACAAGTATTTTCTCATAGTACAGAACTGATTTATTAAAAAAAAAAAACACGTAGGATATTGCTTGGACTGCAGCTTTAAAATAGCGTGTCATATTTGGATTCCCCTAATGAGGGGGAAATAAAAAAATGATTGCTCGTTTGAATAATTGGCTTCTGATGTCCTACGAGATGTTTCCCGCTCAGACTGCACGAGGGCAGAAATGTCAATACAAACAAGAGCAGTGTTTCATTTTTAGAACAAAAAAACTGCTTTGTTTATAGGGCAATGCAGCCCAAATCATGTGCCTGAGACCTTAAACATGTGTGCGTGTGTGGACATGTCACTTTTCCATTGTTCTTTAAAAATCTCTCCGATTTCACGGTACATACATGGTGTGACCTTATGGCACTTGCCAAATCCTGTTGACTGATCTCGTGATGCCCTCTGGGTCAAACTGGCATCTCTGAGAGACTTCATGGTGTGCCATCTTTAGTGCGACCCCCAAATATTTCCCCCGATTTTAATCTGGAAACCATTACTAGATAGAGCCTTTCATGATGTGGTTAGGTTGGAAATGAGATTATTTATGAAATGTCGTTTTAGGAAGAAGGGGGATTACTTCTAGAATGGGTAAAAATAGTTCTCAATTTTTCTTTTTCTTTTCACAAACACTTACCTCAAGATCCGATAACTATTGTAAACACCAACAGGTCAGGTTTTCAGGATATCCCTGTGAGGGGGAAAAAAAGAAAATGTGTATAATAGCGCTATTGTGATTTAAAAAAATAATACTAAGAGTGTACCTAACACTCCTATAGTGAATGACCTAATGCTGTATAACTATAAGGAAGGCTGTCCTGTCCTGTTTCAGGATATCCCTGCTTCAGCACAGGTGGCTCAATCCGTTCCAGCTTCAGTACAGCTCAGCTTCGACTGAGCCACTGATTGAGCAATCTGTGCTGAAGCAGGGATATCCTGAAAACATGACCATGTTGTGGAACTTGAGGCCTGGAGTTGCCCACCCCTGGTATAAGCCCTCAATGTTGAACCTATCCAGCATGGCCCTGCCATTCCTTCACTTAGGTCCTGGGAGGGATTGGCCCTTTAAAGACCTCTTTATCCTTCAGATATTTGATCTATTCCCCTGTGATTGGCTGACGTTGTGTAATTATCCAATGGGAACCGGAGGCAGACAGCGCTGACCACCGAGAACCCAAATAATATGACCAGAATCCTTCAAACAAACCAAGGAAAATTACTTGGGGGGGGGGGGGATGGGGCATGGGGTCAATGTCCTATAAACAATCCTTCTTTTTCCACTCGCTCCCAGCGCCGAGCTGGGAACTGTGGAAATAAACTGTTTATATACTGGGTTCCCATCACGTATAGCCCTTATATAGTCATACACACAAAGCAGTGTGCGTGGTGGATACCAGTTCAGGGTGTGAGGTTTAGGTTTCTAATAGAAGCCTTGTATGCTTATAGATAATGGGGAAGGGCCGGGTTAGACCTGTCTGAGACACGTTACTTTGTTATTTGCTACAGCAGAGGGTTTTGACGCTTTTTTTATTTTTTACTCGCCATAACTTATTTGGTTTTTGGTTTTAGCCACTTCCAGTTTTCACATTGCAAAGCCAGTAAGCAACCTCACACTGAAACCCCATAACAGCTGTCTGTGACTAGGGTTGTAGGCCATGCGCTTCTGTAACCCGAGCTGTGTAATGAGACCGGCATAAGCTTATAGGCAGAGCCGGCTTGGAATAAAGCGGGGCTCCGTGCCGGGGGAGAGAACATGGGCCTCTTACCTGCTCCGCCATCTGCACCTGTGCGACGTTGCAGTGTCATGTTACCATGGCAACGTGACATCGCAGAGATGAGGCCGGATGGAAGGTAAGAGGTACTCCCCTCTCCCCCCTCCCCCCCCCACCACCCCCCCGGCAATCAGTTTAACTGTTGTGGGGACGAGTGCGGGGGCCTCTGCAAGCCGGCCCCGCTAGGCTCCCTTGTTAAAATGGAGAAGTTAAAGGTGACACTGTGCTCGTCTGCATGGCATTACCCAGAATCCCTGGCTGCAGTGGAAGCATGGTATGCTAAGAGATAATGGGGAAGGGCAGGACTGCAGACCCGTCAGACATCTGAATGTGCTCGCAAAGGGTATTTTTGTTTTCATTATTAGAGGCATTCTACCCGAAAGAGAGGTCTTCGGCCTCGCTGAGACCTGACATAGATGGGAATTGTTGTGAATTGTATCCTCTTTGTGTGCAATCTGTGATTTTCCCATGTAAATGGTTTGTCGGCCTTGATCCTGGTCAAAGGAGAACCGCCACTTAGACGCAAGCCTTTGAAGTGGGATATATGCTTTGTCATCAGCGAACAGCTTTCTACTAAATATAAAATATTACCCACGAGTTGGAATGATCAGGTGAATGAGATCTCTTTGAACAGTACATTGTATTTTTAAACTAGGTGTATACGGTCCGTGCCAGGAAGGAGGTAAGGCTACGCTTATAGTGCCGGCGACGGTCGCTGGAAAATCAAATGGAGATGACTTCCAGCGATCGCGACCAATCCGTCGCGTCGCGCTTACTATAAGCGCACGCGACGGTGGCAATGCATTTGTTTTGCTGCGACGTCGCTGTTGCCGGCACTATAAGCGCAGCCTTACTATGTAAACTCAGTGATCGTACTCTGCTTCAAGCAATGTGTAAAAGTATTCCTGTTACAATTCCTCCCCTCTCTCTGTTCTGAAGCCGGCCGCTGTCTGCCTTCGCACCCAATGGGAATGCAGGCTGGGTAGAAGGCCATAATAAGAGTATTGTAAAGTAGTGGTACTGTAGGTGTATTTAAAGGAGCACAACATTTATTATATGTTATTTTTATATAGGTGAGAAGCAGGGGGTCTCCTGAGCTGAACCCCATTAATTTCAGCTCTGGGGACCCGCTGCTCCCCCGGATACTTCTGTAGGGGGTGCCAGTAGCAGCTCCTCCGTTATAAACGTCCTGGTCACTCGGGCCAATAGGAAGCCGCAAGGGATGACATCACGGCTTCCTATTGGCCTGTGTGGAAAGGGGCATTTAAGTCGCCATTTTGTTTGCCACGCTGCTACCGGCATCCCCTACGGAGGTAAATATCTCGGGGAACAGGGGGTCCCCTAAGCTGAAATGAACGCAGTTCAGCTCAGGAGAAAGGAAAGCACATTGCTGCTTTAAAGATTTGTTATTTTATTTAATTGGAGGTATGAATGTGCCCTCTGTACAGGTATTTGTAACACTGTTTCCTGATTTCCATGCCCTGCTTCATGGTGAGCTTGTGAAATATTGCACTGAGCTGCTTAACCCTTTCACTACTCTAATGCATGGCTGCCTTCTGGTAGTGAAAGGGTTAAGCGTTTGAGATTATCTGGGCCAGGGGTTCTGAGTCTGTAGTGGTGCCTGCAGCTCTGATCCGCGCGTTGCTGCTTAGTATCACTATGCCAGGTCTTCCTGTAACATATACACTAAGCCCAGGGCTTCCTGCTGGTCTCTCTCTGCTTGTCACCAGCTGGCCCATGTTAAGGTGACACCTGTCACATCTGATGCAGTGCAGGCGCAGACACACACTGTGACACTGTGCAGAGCCCTGGACAGCTTCTCTGTATACACACCGGTGACGGCCGCCCGTGCTCATTTAAAACGGACTAATTGCTTTGTACAGTGATCCCTTCCTCCTATTGTAGACTGATGCATTCTGCATGTCAATCCACAGGCATGTGGCCACTTTTAATATGGCGTCCGTTCCCTTTCATTAAATCCATAGGATTGACGTGTGTGTGTGTTTAGAACCTGCTGGGGGAGGAAGTTCCTACAGGGCCCTGCGGGTTTTTCTTTGGTCTCACCTGTTTTCTTGGTTCTGTCTTTCAGGCAAAGCCCATTTACGGAGGATGGCTGCTGCTGGCACCAGAGGGGACAGACTTTGACAATCCCATGCACAGATCTCGGGTAAGACTGGCAGGAGAGGAGGGCAGATCCCTGTTATCCCGTCACTGGGGACGGGGGGGAAGTCCAATGTACCTTGTTTAAAGCCCTGATTTGGAAGATATGACTAAGGTGGGAATGGTCTACTCCAGTCCTCAAGGGTCGAAGACTGAGCCACCTGTGCTGAAGCAGGGAAATCCTGATCTGTTGGTGTCCCTTGAGGACTGGAGTTGGCCGGCCCTGGACTGTTACCTGTCTGACTCGTATCTTGTGATCTGCCCCCGCTAACCTCCCCAAAAATGATTTATGGGCTCCCTCAGTGGAAGGATCTTCAGACAGCTGGACGTTTGTAGCTATACTTTGTATCGCTTTCTATTGCAGCACGTTGCATTTCAATGCGGTGTGCAGTGCTCCAAATTCTACCTTCATATTAACGACCTGCCTATAATTCTGCTCTAGCCTCTGCTATAAATGGTTAGCTGGCCCAGCGGCCAAGGAGTTAATTCCTAATGAATTAAAAGGATCTGCGCCTGCACCAACAACCCACAGATCAGGGAGTGAGGGGGACATCTCCTTTCTGATTTATTGTCGCAGAATTAAGGTTCTCCCAACATTTGGAACCTGATGTACTGATGGGGTTGTGGCGGAGATACTTTTTTTTTTTTTGCATGAAAGTATTCTGTTGGGGAAAGGATGGTCCCCGCTCTACATCAGCACATCGCCCTTCAAGTAGCAGTCCAAGCTGCCTTTAATATGTGCATCAATACAATCCACACAATAAGTCATTAGCTCGGTTGCCGATCGATCTGCTCTCTTGTGATCGATCAGTGAAGATTCGGCTCGGGTGGTTCACTAAATGGCTGCCAGTGCAGCAGAAGAGGACCCAAGGTGCAAAGTTCTGTGGGGAAGATCATGTGACCAGGCAGTCACTAGATACAATTGGTGCACTGCTAGAGAGAGGGCAGGGCTCCAAAAGGGTGTGCCAGAGCCTGTTCCAGAAGAGGAAGGGGATGTGAGTTTGTAAATGGTTTCAATCGAAACAAAAAAATGCTTGTTACGTTATAATGTCATTCAGAGTTTTTTTTAGTTTTTTTTAAATTAAATGCTACAAGTATTTTCTCATAGTACAGAACTGATTTCTTAAAAAAAACACATGTAGGATATTGCTTGGTCTGCATGCAGCTTTCAGACAGATACAATAGAGCGAGGGTCTCCGCGCCCTGACAAGGGTTTAATTTGCAGTTTGCCGACACTTCCCACCGGAGCTGCCGGGTTTGAGAAGTCACTCGCCCCCATCTCTGCTGTGTGTTTCCTGCCTCTGATCTCATCGACTAATAACAGATTCAAGTGTAGAAGACGAACCAATATAAAACCGAGCGATTCAAGGATTCGGCCGCGTGCGTCAAATGTGGAGTGAGCCAAACCCACATAACTCTGCCATAGACGCATTGTTTCCAGTCATCATGCATACCGCTTACACTCCTCCAGTGCTGGCATATTTCTACTGCGTGTAGGGGCCCCTTCAGCACTGAGCTGGTTACATAGGTGTTTTTCTATATGTAGCCGCTGTCGCATTCAGTACCTATGTAATCTCCTGGATTTAGGGCTTTCGCAATATTTTAGATCATGGGTGTGGGTAAGTTCAGTCCTCAAGGGCCACCAAGAGGTCAAGTTAGTGATATCCCTGCTTCAGCACAGGTGGCTCAATCAGTGGCTCAGACTGAGCCACCTGTGCTGAAGCAGCGATATTCTGAAAACCTGACCTGTTGGTAGCACTTGAGGATTGGAGTTGCCCACCCCTATTTTAGATGATAAAACAACAAAAAAAAATGTTTTTATAATATTTTTTTATTAAAATTGCTCGTCTCAATGTAAAAATTTTCCAGCAGATTTTTTCCTAATTCCGGAGAACAAATAGAAGTA